>NC_142546.1:4757500-5057500 GCF_056151865.1 Erythranthe guttata | reverse complement strand
GATGAAAGATCGGAGGCTAAGACCGGGTGGATAACGAGATCGGAAAATGTACGTAAAAATTGATTGATTTTCTTGTTACCTGCTTATGAGGTTGTAGCTTCTGACGAATTTGCCTTGGTCATTAACATGTTGATGATTTTGATGAAAGACTTACAGTTACTCTTTCCTACATTATTTTTCTCGACCAAAGTTTTAACAACACCTGCGATATATATATATAGTACATTCAAAATTTTGTTGTCATCATTAAGATGAATTCTTCGACATTAATTTAATATTTATAATACCAATCATCCGAAATAAAAATTATACTTGGTAATTTATCATTTAAATGAAAAAACAATTTGGGTAAATTAGTTATAAGGGCAAATTACGGCCACCCTTGAGTTATGGTTAAACTACGAAAACACCCCTCTTGTTTGGGTAATTACAGCCACCCCTCAACTATGCACCATTTTACGAAATTCTCGCCCATAGGTAAATTTAGGGATGTTAAATCGTTAAAATCGAACCGAAATTTTGGGACGCCAACATTTCATACCGTTTACCGAACTAAATATACGATTTGGTTCGGTAAATAATCGAATTATATAAATTTTATATAAAAATATTTAAAATGAGAGGTGGATGTAATTACCTAAATAAGAGAGTGTTTTTCGTAATTTAGCCGTACCTTGGAAGTGACCGTAATTTTCCCTCAGTTATAATTATCATGTGACCAACAACTAATGGAGAGAGTTGACATTCCCCATCATTTGCAAAACTAGTGTATACATATAATATTTCCTTGTCATCATCTTAAATATTATACGTGTTGTTAGACAACAAACAAATTGTATATATGTATTTAAACTTACTAGGCAGGTGCACGTGCGTTGCACGTGTCTTATTAGTTTTCTTGGGTATTTTTTAAATTTTTATTTAACTTGTTAGCAAACTAATAGTATAAACTAAATTATGTAAAAATATTGTGATTGATAATTTCTTTCAATTCTAATTTTCCTAAATATTGAAATATTTAGTTTTATATTATTTTGTCTATATTTATTGAAATATTTAGTTTTATATTATTTTGTCTATATTTATTCATGACTCAACTACCTTTTTTTCCTCATATTCATCTTAATTATTTGGGTAAATTCCACTTTTTCTCTTGTACTTTGACTCGATATCACTTTATCCCCTTCTACTCTCGATTGCGTCGATTTGAACCCATGTACTTCAAAAATTGTCTCAATGTGGCCTTCGCCGTCAGTGTGAAAACCTTTGACATTAACACCGTTTGACCCAAGTCTGAAAATTAAAAAAAACCACCCCTTCCATTTTAAATAATTATTATAAAAAAAAAATTAATTGTGGCTGGCGTCGTGGACTATGTGTACTCGCTGTTAGGGGTGTGCGCGGGCCATAAACCCGCGGGTTCTATCAAAACCCGCCCTCGTCCCGTCAAACAACGGTTCTTGATTTTGAAGAACCAAACTTGTGAGTTTTTAACGGGTTTACGATAGGCGGGTCCATGGCGGGTTTGTAGTAGGACCCAACCTTTACGGGTCGAAACCCGTTATCGTCTAAACTATTTTCTTTTTTATATATAATTTATAAGTTTTACGGGAGAATAATTAGAAGCTAAAATGAATAACCTAAAATTTTAAATTGAAACCAAACATAAATAATGTAAATGTCAAGAGTAAATAAAAATTAATATAAAACTAAAAATAAATAATTCATAACTTAGAAGACAAAATTTAAATAAAATAAATATAGTTTTTTCAAGCATAACCAACGCTATTCAACTTCATTCAACACATTTTCTTCCTTTTTTTCCTGCCGTGTGTTGACCGTTGTATATATATGTTTTTTTTCCTACATTTTCTTAGAGATTTTCATAATCTTTATAACTATTACTTCCACAATTATAGTTTAGTTGATTTATGTATTTGATACACTAGAGATACTTTATTTATTTATTTATATTATTAATTTATTATACTATATAATGTAAACAAAACGACGTCGTTTTGTATGGCGGGGCGGGACGGGTTTCACGGGTATTAAAAAAAATTGAACCCGTCTAAGACCCAAACCCACGGTTCTTCACCATTTTAGGACCCAATCCTATGGATGGATCTATCCGTCCGGTCCCAACGGGGCGGTTTTTCACGGGTTTGACGGGTGTAGCGGGTTGATGGGTCCGACTTGCTCGCTAACATAAGTAAAAATCACGATTTAACCATAATATTTTTTATTGGTATAATAAATATTAAAATAAGTATATAAATTTACATGAGAAAAATTCAAAGGGTAAATTACGAAAACTCCCTTGAACGTAGGCTAAATAACGAAAAACCCCTATCTATCCGTAATAACCAAAATCACCCTCTAATTAATTGTTGATTGAGTTTTTTAATAGAAATGTGTGCAATCTATTATACATTCTGTTAAATAGGTGAGAAATAAAAGAAAATATTTGAAACTGTGTTAAGTCTATTCCCTGAAATACATAAATAAAATCCGTACACTGTAAGGGGGTTGGTGTAAAATGGAAGAAACCATTACGGTTTAGTCTTTACACCTTCCTGAACTTTACCTATTCAAAGGACTTTACCCATCGAATACGGCTCTCCTTATTCACCATTATTTGAACATCCATAAAATGGAAGAAACCACCCTCTTTAAAATATACAACTCGGTACACTTTATCCCAAATGTGTATTCCGATCTAATTCTTGTCATCATTAAGATGAATTCTTCGACATTAATTTAATTGTTTATCGCAAGTTGTTCGGATTGAGGAAGATTATCTTAAGGTCCTTTTTTTTTTTTTTTTTTTTTTTTGGGAAATTGCATTTATAATACCAATCATCCGAAATAAAAATTATACATGGTAATTTATCATTTAAATGAAAAACAATTTGGGTAAATTAGTTATAAGGGCAAATTACTGCCACCCATGAATTATGGTCAAACTACGAAAACACCCATCATGTTTGGGTAATTACAGCCACCCACTCAGCTATGTACTATTTTAAGAAAATACCGCCCATAGGTAAATTTAGGGATGTTAAATCGGTAAAATCGAACCGAAATTTTGGGACGCCAACATTTCATGCCGTTTACCGAACTAAATATACGATTTGGTTCGGTAAATAACCGAATTACATAAATTTTATATAAAAATATTTAAAATGAAGAGTGGATGTAATTACCTAAACAAGATGGTGTTTTTCGTAATTTAGCCGTACCTCGGGAGTGACAGTAATTTTCCCGCAGTTATAATTATAACGTGACCAACAACTAGTGGAGAGAGTTGACATTCCCCATCATTTACAAAACTAATGTATACATATAATATTTCCTTGTCATCATCTTAAAAATTATAGGTGTAGTTAGACAAGAAACAAATTGTATATATGTATTTAAACTTATAATAATATTCAAAATATAAATATGATTATAAAGTCGTAGATCGATTAATCTATAACACAAATTGAGAGAAAGACCCGATCATCGATCATTAATCACTCCAGGTCGTGCTTTCTTTTCTTTAATAATTATATATACATTACCACTTCATGAACACAATAGCACTTTTGTAAATTAATATATCATGCCAATTTACCAGATCGATCATCATAAAAATCATATTCTTTAATTTGATATTCCATTTGTAGAAGAAATAAAAACCAGATCGATCGACCGATCGATCGATCATGAACGAAATACGTAGAGTGGCAAAGGCCCAGTACTCGAGAGCAACAGACGAAGAGAAAGAAGCGGCCAAGAAATTCTTCCGGTCGCTCGACGGCGACTGCGACGGCAAAGTCAACCTGGCCGAGTACAAGAGCCTCGTACGCCGTGCCTACACGCACGAGTCGCTTTTCAACTGCCTCGACGAGAACGGCGACGGGAGCTTGGATTTCGAGGAGGTCTTAGTGCTTCACTATATGCAGAAATGCGGGATGAGGATATGCGACGGAAGCTGCCGCGGTTGGCTACTAGGCCCCTACTTTTCGTGCACCATCTGTGAAAAGAATTACCCCAAGACGTACGATCTGTGCTGCACTTGCTACAGCGGAGGCAAATTCAAGCACGACCACTCTACGACGAGCTTTTTGGATGACCGTTCCATGCGGATGCTGCTGGCTAAGACCATGAGCACCGCTCAATTAGGTCTACCTAATGATGAGGTATTTCTTTTTTTTTGTTTTTTTTTTTAGCATAGATCTCTGTTCATTGTCGTTTTTCAGTTTTGCAAATGTATTAAGAATGTGAATAAATGTGTCTTGATCGATTTTAGGGAAAGATTCATTCAAAAGACTAAGATAACACTGATCATTTAATGATGTGATAAGAAAGAGTTAATACTTGGAGTTGAATTAATAAGGTTAAAACAAAAAAATATGCAGTTAATGCAGTGCAGTACTGAAAATCGAAAGTAACAGATAATTTGAAATATGAATATTTTTCAAAATATACGGTTATTATGGAACAAATAAAGTGATTAATTGATACAACATACAACAATTAAAGTGCATGCAATGGAAATTCCCTTGGATCCATTGACTTCAACTAGGTCTGATCCAACTAATTTTTAGTTGGACTCATTGTTCAAAAGTATATATAATTTGTTGTTATTTTCTCTGTCCCATATTATTGTCCTTTTTTAAAGTTTTTATCATCCCAAATTATTTGTCATTTCTAGATTTTCAATAAAGTATTAATTGCATTATTTTCAATTTCACCATTTATCACCCCTAACTAATTATTTATAGAAAAAAATAATGTCAATGATATTTTAGTGATTTTCTATGGTTTTTTTTTACTATAATGTATGTACATTTATTGATTTTCTTAATATATGCGCAACAACTCAAAACGTAATTTAAATTGGGACATATGCAGTATCTTCTAGCAGTTCTCTTAGAATAACAAAGTTGGACAAGAAACCTTCGAGTATTTTGATAAGCTTTTACATTTCATAAGAACTTGTGGAACTAGGAATGGACCGACTACTTGCGTATATACTCGATTTTATAAATTGTGTACTCAAGATCAGATTGATATAAACAAGAACTAGTAAGAAATGAGAACTTTCTGCAGTAGTAAATCATTTGGTGAGCATATATATGTTGGAGCACTTCAATATTCTTGACTTAGTAAAAAATCTCTACATTAATACTTCTGTGTTCTTCCCTTCACCACAACACTTTCACATATATATTGTGCTCTTGGCCATTCTTTCGTTTCCTAAAAATCTCCTTTGAGCACAAAAATGTCACTAATTAATTTAATAGGTTTTAAGTACTTTAACCGACTCCTTATACATATATCCTGCAAATCCAAACGAGCCTTTTGTTATACTATAGAATCTAAATGATACTAATATGCATCAGGTTGAATTTTACAATGCAAGAAATGCATGGGACGCTGAGTAAGACAAAGCCACCGGTGTAAGAATACTTCATTTTTTTTTTTTTGTGAGTTTACGCATATCTCGTTGCTAAGAAGAAGTATTTTATGCCTGAAATACTTGTATTGTTTTGTTTATCAGATTATGCAGAATGGAGAGAACAACAAGAAGAAACTTTTCCAAATGGTGTTCATCTCATTAACATAGAACACATTTGCATTACAATCATACACTATTTAATTTGGATTAATTAATTAATCGCAAATTATGCTTTATTTAGGTTTGTCATTGTTAGAATAGTAAATTAAAATTCTAATTTTCCTTTTTTTATTTTTTGCTATGTAAATGATCTCAATAATAATAAAGTTCATTGATTTTAATCACTCACGAGAATCCGCAAATAGGTGTTTAAACTTTAAATGCTTTTAATATGTATTGATTGTTATCAATTTATTAAATGCACAAGTATTGTATTATGATAGTACTCGAGATGGTGCACTGCTTAACCTGTACGAGTACACGGAATATAATTTCGAAACTTCGTTTAGAATATAAAAGATTAATAATTCACAATCTAGATGAAATTGGACTAAGGAAAAAAATGTAGAACAAATATTGAATTTTTAGTTGATAGGTCTTAATTACAATAAACGAAAAGAAACTTACTGTTGTAAATAATATATAATATGGTTATTCCTATC
Source organism: Erythranthe guttata (assembly GCF_056151865.1). Lineage (NCBI taxonomy): Eukaryota > Viridiplantae > Streptophyta > Magnoliopsida > Lamiales > Phrymaceae > Erythranthe > Erythranthe guttata. Next base: position 5,051,389 of record NC_142546.1, on the reverse strand, counting down.
TTAAGCCACTCGGAGTTTATAACTCTCCACTACGCCACTAGAGATTCTCAACTTACCAATTATCCCATAACTCCCTACATGATGTATGTAGGGTATAACTTCCATGGAACTCCCATGTAACTTCCGGTGGTTTGCATCTATATAAATCAGAATCTCCCCTCCCCTAAGTATCCCACAATTATCTCTCTACGGATCTTGTTTACTTGTGTTCTCTCATTCTCTCTCTATTATTGTTATTATGTTCTTATGTATTTCAACAATCACAAATCAAAGAGCTAGATTAAATAGGCGATTTTACAACACGTTATCTGCACGAAATGCTCGTCGTGATCGTGGAAAGACAATCTTTCGTGGGACTAGGATACTTGAAGAATTTGTGATTCAGGTGCTCGTGAAAAATGAACCATTTTTGGCATGTGGATGCTTGAAAAACTTGTGATTCGAGTTCGTTCGTGAAATGATAATCTTGTTCGAAGAGTACAATATATTCTTCAACATTTGGGTTTAAGCGTTTCAAGTAAGCCGTAATCCCTTGCAATTTCGATTTCGTAAGAGATGCACTAGATCTATTTAATGGCATGAAATGCATGAAGTACATATTTATTTTCAAGTCATTACTTCATTTATACCGTGGATAATCTCAAAATATGATGTGATTCGTAATTATTGGAAGCATGCTTAATGTTATAGTATGGTATAAATATCACAATGATTATTTTTGGTATGTGGTGTAGCAAATTATTTTATCATTTGCATTCATTCCGGATTCAATGAATAGCGACGATAAATGTGTGATTGTATATTGTCAAAGGATTATAATACCTTGCTGGTTTATTTCATGTTTCGAGGATTTGATATGAAATTGTATTATGAATGTTTTATCATAATATTTAGAATACAGTGCACTAAGAAGCTTATGAATAAATATGCACTGTAGGATGAGGGGTGAATATATTTGATGATGAATGTGAAATTGTTTATGTTTCTTACTGAACGTGATTGTAGCCATATTAATAGATTTTTTTTTTCTTGGTTGAATTTGTATTGCATGAATTGTTAGAAAACTTTGCTACAATAACTTGGTCATTTCAATTTAAGATGATCTAATGCACTGCTGATACTTGATAGCATTATGGATATATTTACTTAATTCATGATTACCTACCGGAATAATTTCAGAATTAGTTCGTGGAATTTATATGAGACTATACATGCTATATATTGTTTATATTATTTAGCATGTTATATTTTATATATTTGACAATTTACAAAGTCTTAGTTGCATGAAGATTTTGGTCCATCTCTAATGGAGAATTCTATTACAATTAATCCATATCTGCCATATGTAATTTTGTGATATGAAAATGGTAAGCAATATTTAGTTCGTCGTTATGGTGGAGAGTCGAAGTCTTTCATTTACTGCCAAACTGGTTTGTTATTATTGTCGTCCTCGTTAAACCAAGAATAATAAGAATGGTTGGTCAGAAGAAACCCTTTCTTTTTCTCTGTTCTATTTACTGGTTTTTGCTAATTTATATATAAAAGAAAAGTTCCCAAAAAATCCGAACCCCCAAAGCCTAACCTATAACAAATTTCTACACTTCCCATTCGGATAGCAAATTGTCCCTATTATAAAATAATATAGCATTCGCAAGTCGTCCCCGATCGATTAATCTAAGTCAAATAGAGGAAGACTGGATCATCATCTCCAAGTTGTAGCTGGCCTCTACTGCTTTCTTTAATATTTGTAATTACCAATTCAAGAAACATAAAAGTACAATTCTAAATTAATCTTCTGCATTTCTTCAATTTTTTTATTTTTAGTTTTAAATAATTTGGGAAGAAGAAAACAAGATCAGATCATGGAGCAGGTACATCTGGTGGCGAAGGCCTACTATGCAAGAGCAACAGACGAGGAGAAAGAAAAGGCCAAAAACTACTTTCGATCACTGGATGTCAACCGCGACGGCAAAATCAGCCTTGCCGAGTACAGGAGTCCTGTAAATCCTTATTACGCAAGTGAAGCAGTGTTCAAGTGCCTTGACAAAAATGGCGACGGAAGTTTGGATTTCGAAGAGTTTTTGGCCCTTAACTTCATACACAACATATGCGGGCTGCGATGGTGCGATGCCTGCGGGGGGTCGTTGCATGGTCACTACTTTTCATGCCTACAGTGTGAAAAAGACTACCCCAACAAAAGCTGCGACCTCTGCTACGGTTGCTACGGCGCGGGGAAATTCAAGCACCACCACCCTACGGCCAGCTTTTTGGATAGCTGTTCTTTGCGGAGGTTGCAGACTCAGAAATTGATCATCGCTCAAATCACTCAACTTACAGATAATGATCAGGTACTTAATTATTTGGAGTTTTATTAATTGTATGTTAACATTTTTCACGCACAAATATTAATTAATTGACGGGATCCATTCCTAATGTAATACAAAATATACATTAAAGATTCATGAACCCACTAAAAACTCGAGTAAATGCGCACTTGGATCTACAAATATTGTCACCTCTAACAATAAAAGAGGAATAAATTGAATTTAATTTTTTTTTTTTTTTGGTTTAGTGTAACAGAGGATTGGAGGGATATTAATTGTCATTTACTTCTTATTTTTTCCCTTAATTTTACATGTTGTACGTTGTTACTATATTCTCTCAATCTTACATCGTGATGTCAATTACTTATATTGAGAAACCTTCAAAGTAAACAATTGAATTTTATTTTCTTAAACAAGCCATGCTCTTCTCATCCATACACGGTTGTTGTGAGCTATTAATTAGCATACACCCCATGTGTAATCTTTAATTGCCAAAAAAGTCCTCGTGTTAAATAAAATTAGCAACGACCCCGCCCCCCCTCCCTATATTATGATTTATTTAACCCACCGCTCATTTCGTGGGATTTAAGTTTTGACTTTATTGATATGACAAAACTACCATTACTAGATTTTTCATAATATTTCAATTTTTTTAAAAAATACATAAATAATATATTAGAAGAAGAAAAAAAAATAAAAGAAAAAGAAAAAGAGAAAAATGAAGAAAAATAAAAAAAAGTAGTCGTATAAATGGTGAGTGTATGGTCACCTCGCAAGGGTCTTTTGGCTTTCACTTACTTTCGTAGGGGATTATATTCTTGCTAATATTTTTAACACGATGGTTTTTATAGCAATTAGAGATTATATAGGGGTAGCGAGGGCTAAAACCTCTGGTTATTATACCATCTGCTGACTACCGAAAACAAGCTATCCTATCAACGAAACATCAAATATCAATTAAATTTCCCGAAAGTACCTTCACAAAGGAGTATAATCGGGTGTAAAATATACACTCAATAGGCGACATTGGCATTGTATGCGGCTTGGGTTCCTCAGCCCCTCGAAAACTTAGTTAACCTCTCACACGACTGATTCCTCTTCCATCAATCACTACGGGAACTATCGCCCTAACAGTTTGAGTATACGTTTTAAAACAAATAAAGTTATGAGATTCATTTCCTGTCCTTAAGCCCATAAGAAATGGATGCAGTACTTATTATTCCTCCCTTTTCTTTTTCAAAATCAATCTCTATTGCAAGTCACTATTATTTCTTAATTTCCAAGTTCACCTCAAATCTTCTTAAGTTAGCCATAGTAGTCGATTATGGCTATTACCTTCAGGGTTGTCATTCCCTCATATACGTGGTTCGTTCGTGACGGAATAGGCAACAAGAAAGCAAGATGACAACATGGACGAGGTACGCAAGATTGCAAAAGCCTACTATGCAAGAGCAACAAATGAGGAGATAGAAAGGGCCAAAAACTACTTTCGATCGATGGACGTCAACTGCAAGGGCAAAGTCAGCTTTGACGAGTACAAGACTATGGTAAGTCAACGTTACGCAAATGACAAAATGTTCAACTCCTTTGACAGAAACGGCGACGGAAATTTGGATTTGGAAGAGGTTTTGGTCCTTCACTTCGTACACAACATATACGTAATGCGATGGTGCAGTGCATGTACAGGCTCGTTGCCAGGTCTCCACTTTTCATGCCTTACATGTGAAAAAAATGAACCAAACACCTTCAACCTGTGCTGCAGTTGCTACGACGAAGGGAAATTCGAGCACCACCACCCTACGACGGATTTTTTGGATAACCATTCCATGCGGAATTTGTTGGCTGAGAAGATGAAAACCCCTCAACTCCGTTCACCCAATGATGATCATCAGGATGAGGTAATTAAATTTTTTGTTGTTGTTGTTGTTTAATTGAGATTTATTGCATCTACCTTATATCATGATTCGCCACGCACTTAATTAATTCATACAATATTCGTTGATCCATTGGTAATTGCATTTAAAGAAAACGACAAAGTAATGAAAAAAAAGTTTTAGCATATAAAACATAGTTAACACACGGTTTGTAGTCAATTGTGGTCATCCGCAGTCACATTTTGGGATTCAGTAAGTTGTAGTTCTAGAGCTATTGTCATCCGCAATCGACTGTAGTCATTTTGGAAACTCTACATCAGTTTCTTAAAATCACGGCGCAACCCCTTTGATTCGTAGAGCCACTAGGCATCCGTGGTCGACTATAGCCATTTGTAGTCAACAATAGGATCAATTTTGAAATCCCAAATATCCCGACCCTTTAATTTGAACCCTAGCGTCAACCATTTGTTACCAAAATATTTCAACCATTTGTTACCAAAATATTTACTAATAGTTGTACACTTGTCTTTTTAAATTGCCGCATACATAACAGAATGTGGATAATACTAATACGGATGAGCTTCAATTTCACAATGCAACAAATAAATGGGGCGAAGAAGCGTCCGAGGCTAGCAGTGTAAGTGTAGTTCAAGTTTTCTTTAATATTGGTTGAATTATTTTTTGATGGTTATTTTTCCCTTATTTATTTTATGTCTCAAGATGCTCAATATGAAGGATCTATGTAGCTTATGTTCCCAAAACCTTTTTCCATATTTTGATTAATTTAAATTACTGTATATGTGCAATTTTAGCCAATGTTCTTAGTGGGATTATTTATTAAACGATGCTTGTTTATTTAATTTTTATGATTTAGGTGAGCCGTCGGATTATGGGTTGGTTTAATGGTGGAGTGTGAGCACAAGGGCGTTGGGTCACGCAAGATGAAGTTATTTATTTTATGGATTTTGTTGACATTTCGTTACTCTTTACAAAAAAAAATCTTTTACTAGACAGGTACACGTGCGTTCCACATGTCATATTATTTTTTTAGGATCTATCCTATTATCATATACAGGGACCTTAGGATATAAGTCGGTGTGAACAAAACTTATTAGAACTAAATGACAAACATAATTAAACATTTGTTTCACATCCTTTATTATATTCATTCAAAAAATGCCCCTCCACGCAAAAATTCGAAATTACAGCAAATTGTAAAACATACTATGGTGTACAATGGTGTATATGGTATTATTTTACATTTTCTATTTTGCATCTAGAATTTTTGTTATTTTACCTTTTACGTAGAATATGTTTCTCTTTTTGTTTTTTTCATTATTATAAGAATTTCTTTTTTTTTTCTTTTTTTTCTACATAATATTGAAAATTATGATTTTTTAATTCTTTTTCGGTTCTAGTCATCTACAGACACCATAAGAACCTTAGTAATCCGTAGTCACCAACAAACATCTGCAGATATCTTAAAACTCTAACTCCTCATATGAACCTTAGCCGCCAGCCGCCATACACTCATACACACTCATGACTTCTAAAGACATCAAATCGAAAATTTTTAGACCCGCCCCACCAAATTCCCTCACCAACCCTCGATCCACCCAAGCACCACCAGCATACCCACCATCACCATCGCATCCGCCATATCTACCCCCTCTATACCCACCACCGTCATGCCGCCATCACCGCTATCGCCATAACCGTGCCTCTACAACCGCGACCGCCATGACCATACTCGACCACTACCATCACAAAAGCCATATCTACCCCCACCATACCACCACTGTCATGTCGCCATCTCCGCTATCTCTATAATTGTGCCTCAGCGACCACCACCACCATAGCCACCGCCTCCATTGACCATGGAGTGGATAGCGATGGGAGAGAGTGAGAGAACAAGAGGGCGAGAGAGGGAAATGAAGAGAGAGCGAGAGATAGGGGTAGAGAGAACGAGAGAAAGAGAGATAATAAAAAAAACAGATCTAGGTTGGAGAGACGTAAATAAAGATTATATTCTAGGGTATAAGGGCAAGTTAGGGATAAAAAAATATCAGGAATGTGGTTCATATTATAGCTTTGGAATAGGGGTGCATATAAAAAAAAATTATTTGAGATTGTCATTTAGTTCTAATTAAGTTTGGTGTGAGGGACCCTTACAGATTAACCCCTGTATCTCACAATCTCTGTTTTTTGAAATCGTATGTCTTCACTCAAACAATGATCAATTAGCATTTTCTTTGAATGAATTGTAGTGTTAAATTACTATTACTTCAATATGTGAAGTAATAGTAATTTATCTTATGACACATACTTTAAAGTAATAAAATTTAATGTAAATTACACCCACACCCCTGAGGTATGCTTAAATAATTTTAAGGTCCCTGTGGTATCGATAATTACACTCACCCCCTTGAAACGTAGTTATAAACTCTAATGGGATAATGCATTGGATATGTTATTACGATAGAGTTCTAACGGTCTATTGGTTTCAGGAAGTGGTAGAGACAACAAAGAGTTATGGGTGATTTAAGAAATATTGGGGGAGCCATGTCACCCCATAGCTCCCCATAACTCTATGTTATCTCCACCACTAGCTAAAAGTAATAGTCCATTAGAACCCTATCGGAATAATGTATCCAATGCATTATCCCGTTAGAGTTTCTAACTACGTTTCAGGGGGGTGAGTGTAATTATCGATACCATAGGAACCTTAAAATTATTTAAGCATACCTCAGGGGTGTGGGTCATGTAATTTACCCTAAAATTAAAGCAACTGTAGGACTTGCATTAATTACTGTTATTATAATACTCCCTATGGCCCTTATTAAATGTCTTTTTGGGATGTTTTTTTGTCCCAAATTATTTGTCATTTTAGAGTTCCAATTGCATTTTATCAATTTTACCTCTTATCGCTCTTAATTAATTAATTAATTAAAAAGTAATTAATGACAAAGGTATTTTAGTATTTACTATGTTATTTTTGGTATAATCTATGCATATTTATTGACTATCTTAATATACGCGTAACCACCCGAAACGACATATAATAAGGGATGGAGGGAGTATATAGTTAGTAACTCTAAGCAATTAAAATTTTCAGAAAATGTAAATAGACAATAATACATACAATAAATATGCCAAAAACATATAACATGATATGAATCTTACGTATTATTCACACTTTTATACTATTATAATTATAATAGACACGATTTTATTGGAGAACGTAAAAAACTGCATAGTTTGCGTTGAGCATCACAATGCGTTGGCGGCGCAACTTGTCTCATTTCCTACATGTAAGGCTTTTAGGTTGAAGGGCTAAAAATTTTGGTTACTTGTAATTCATTTTATCGGTGTTAGTTGACCACGCCAAGGTGCCATCGGCGTCTCTCAGTAGTGGAGATATTTATATCAGATAATACATTTCACTAACAACTTATAACTTTTAGTTGAGATGGTCATTCAACACCCAGGACCAAGTCGCCGTCAGCTGTGTAGGGTTGCGTTGATTCGGATCAGATTGTTCCGATTGGCCGACCAGACAACCTGCGGAAACCCTATCGATGGAGAAGTGATACCTCAGCCGCTGTTTGTTTGGACCATGAATACGGCAAAGAGGTAAGTTTAGACGGAATGCATTTTTCGTAGTTATTGCATGGGATGAGTGATTGTGTGTTATGTGTGTTCAATAGTCGGTTAAATTATATTAACTCTATTGAAGTTTTGAGATTTTAGTTACAAATGTGTGAGAGTTGTGAGTGAAGCTTTGAGAAACGTTTTTGTTTTGGCTGCACTATGACGTACGTTCTTCTATTTCACCATCACTAAGAAACATTTACTAAATTACCCTTAAAAACACCCTTAAAAACACTTATTAAGGTGCATTTTTAAACATACAAAAAATTGAAGAAACCTTGCCTATTATTCACACTTTTATAGATACTAGTTAGTACCACATGCAATGCACGTGATTTTTACTATTTTAGTCAATAACTTCCACTATTTAAGATTTAATTGATTAAAATCACATTATTAATTGCTTTATAAATAAAATCACCATACATACATATGTACCATAAAATAAAATAACGAAAATAAGAAAAGTAAAAAACGCAATGTGATTAGGGGTGTCAGAATGGAATTTTGGAATTCCCCTGATTATGATTAAAAAATATCCGAATTTAGAACCGTATTTTTCATTCCGATTTCTGATTTTTCCAAATTTTTTTAGCACGGAATTGGAATTGTATTATAAAATTACCGAAAATTTTGTTTTCCGATCCAATTTTAGTTATTAATATTTTGATTGTTTTTCGAAATATATAATATAATTTTATTATTTATTTTTGTAATTCCATAACATAATGTATGTTATATTTTATATAAAAATTATGAATAAGGGCCAAATAAACTAAAACGCACAAAAAATAAAATAATAATTGGTATTAGAACTATTGGTTGCATTTTTTATTTACATCAAAACTATGTGTTGCCAAGAACTGTGTTTAGTTAGGCTATCCAGAAGAAATGAAGGGATATAAGCTATGGTGCTATGAGAAAGACTATCTCAAGTGCATAACAAGCAAAGTGTAGTCTTTAATAAAAGAAGTATGCCTATGAAAAATGGAAAGGAGGAGGCAAAATTAAAGAAGAAAACACCTCTTTTGCACATGGTACTCGAGTTAAGGTGGAGCCATCTTCTGAAACTAGAAAAGAAGGACCTCAAGAGAGAACTGAAGAAGAAAGTGAGGCAGATGAGGAAAGCCAAGGGAATTTGGCTAACTATCAACTAGTAAGAGATAGACATAAAAGGATTATAAAACCTTCTATGAGGTTTGGTTATGCAGACATCATAGCATGTCTTGAATGTATGTGTTGAGGTAGAGATCACTGAGCCTACAAATTATAAAAAAGTTGTACAAAGTTATCAGAAGGATCAGTGGATTGAGGCTATGGAGGAGGAGATGTATTCTTTGCACAAGAATAACACCTGGACACTTGTGAATAGACCAAAGAACAAGAAACTGGTTGGTTGTAAATGGATCTACAAGAAGCCAAGGTTCAAAGCTAGACTGATTGCTAAGGGTTTTACACAAAAGGAAGGGAGTTGATTATAATGAGATTTTATCTCCGGTAGTGAAGCAAGCCTCAATAAGAATAGCGCTAGCTATTGCAGCTCAACAAGACCTTATTGGTGAACATATGGATGTAACTACTACCTTCCTACATATATGGTGAGCTTGAAGAAACCATTTACATGACTCAGCCATAAGGTTTTGAAAGTCAAAACAAAAGTCGTGTGCCTGCTAAATAACTCACTGTATGGCCTGAAACAATCACCTAGACAGTGGTATAAGAAGTTTGATCAATTCAGGGGGTCAGTTGGCTACAAAAGAAGCAAATATGATTGTTGTGTGTACATTGGAAATGAAGCTGATGAAGATCAAATTCTACTACTGTTGTATGTAGATGATATGCTAGTCATAGGTAAAGAAGCCATGGAAATTGAAAAGCTGAAGTCAAAGCTGAGTGGAGAGTTTGAGATGAAGAAGATAGGAGAAGCTAAAAGAATCTTGGGTATTGACATCATCAGAGATAGATCAAATGGGGTATTTTATCTATCCCAAAGTGACTACATTCAAAAGGTTCTAAACAAGTTCGGAATGGAAGGGGCTAAAACTATTGCCACACCTTAGTTCAAGCTAAGTGTCACTCAAAGTCCTAAACATAAAGCTGAAGAAAAGGAAATGGAGAAGCTTCCCTATGCAAACATAGTAGGGAGTGTAATGTATACGATGGTATGTACAAGACCTGATCTGGCATTCTCCTTGAGTGTTGTTAGTAGGTTTAGTAAGTTGATTGTGGAGAAACTCTGTTTGCATGTGATCAAGCACCCAGGACATTACAAACATTAGTGGCTGAATGAAAGTGGAGAACTGAGAATGATGAAACAAGCTAGTCTTGGTCTCCTTCACTATTGGACAGTACAAAGACGAGGTTATGTGCACCGGCGTGCCCATGCAAGCAAGTCATATGTTACCTGGGCGACCTTGGCAATTCGATCGACGAACTGTTCATGATGGCTACAAGAATTGCTTATACTCTTACTAAGGAGGGCAAGCGAGCTAAACTTGCACCTTTACCACCTCGCTAGATGTTTTAAGAAACAAAATGACATCAAGAATCCCATTGCTGCGAGTTCTAAACAAAATGAGAGTGAGCATAACAGTAGTAGTGGAGAGGTAAAACAAGAGAGCTTAGCCGAAGTGAGAAAAGAAAAAAAAAAAAGTGGAGCCATAGTGAAGAAAAATGAGAGAAAAGTGATATTTTATGCAAAATAAAGAGAGATTAAGAGCGTATGTAAGGGCGAGATAACAATAATGTTGTTATTGTTTAGAGGAGTCCTATTTTTCTAATGCTAACATTAATTGTTCTTTGCCTAGTGTTTTTATTTCTCTTTTGCAGGAGTTTGATGATGTCTTTCCGGACGAGATGCCAACGGGATTTTCACCAATTCAAGGGATTGAGCACTAAATTGATTTTATCCCAAGATCCCGAATTCCGAATTGACCGGCTTCCAGAAGTATTCTCGAGGAGAAGAAGGAGTTACAATGACTGGTCGATGAATTGTTAGCCAAATGACATGTTCGAGAAAGGATGAGTCCTTGTGCAATACCCGTTTTGCTAGTAACAAAGAAGGATGGAGTTGGAGAATGTGTGTTGATTGTCGTGCCATCAAAAAAATTATGGAGTTCGTGTTTTCTTAAGGGTCGTTTTGCGATAAAAGAAGACCATGGACTTGTATGAAAATATGACTTATGATTGGATCTATGCATGTAGAATTTAATAATTAAGGGTGTCGATCAAAGATGGAATGAATTTTTCAATTTCCACCGGTTCCGATTAAAAAAATTACGATTTTGGAACAATATTTTTATTCCGATTTTCGAATTTTCCGTATTGTTTTGGATTGTAATTGGAATATAAAAAAAAGTTGGAATTTCCGATTTCCGATCCAATTGATTTGTTTTTCAAAAAAATACCTTCTAAATAATATATATTATATTTTTTATTTATTTTACTTAGTGAATTAAATTATATATTTAATTATACTTTTACTTTATGAGCCGTGTTGGAGAGTCAAAGTTTTTTATTTACTTAGTGAATTGAAAATTTTTAGTAGTTATAGGTTTTATGATTGTGGGTGTTCTTATGTTTGGAAATTTATGAAATTCTGAAATTTTCGTAACTTTTGAAATCGGAATGAATTTTTAGATTCCGAGAATTTTTTAATTGAAATTGGTTTTATACTTTGAAAAAAAATTGAAAATTTCCTGAAAGGTTAAACCCGATTCGTTTCATCGCACTTTTTCTTCTACTTATAGGCATGGACGAGTCCCGCTTTGGCTATGGTGGACTGAAACCCCTCGCAATCACAATTTTTTCCAACATATTACACATATATTTTTATTTAGTCCCACCAAATTTTTATTATTTAGCCCATTCAAAATTTAAATTTTCAAATCAAATCCAAAAAAATAATTTACTTTCTTTTTCTCTATCACATTTACTGGTTTTGAAAACACAATTCCTATTTTTTTTGGAGGCGTTGTCCCTAAACCGCCAAACAATTAAGTCCAGCCCGTAACAAATTTCTAGACTTGCCATTTATAGGGACTATAGCAAATTGTCCCAATTATAAAATAAGATATAGCATTCGCCAAGTCGTCCCCGATCGATTAATCTAAGTCAAATAGAGGAAGACTGGATCATCATCTCCAAATCGTAGCTGGCCTCTCCTTGTTTGTTTAATAATACTTGTAAGTTGTAATTACCAATTCAAGAACATCAGAGCACTCTTCTAAACTAATATATATCCTCTCACGAAGTACATGCATCTTCTGCATTTCTTCAATATTTTAGTTTTACATTTGGAGAGAGATAGGTAAGAAGAAAACAAGATCAGATAATCATGGACCAGTTACATCTGGTGGCGAAGGCCTACTATGCAAGAGCAACAGATGAGGAGAAAGAAAAGGCCGAAAACTACTTCCGATCGCTGGATGTCAACTGCACGGGAAAAATCAGCCTTGCCGAGTACAAGTCTCTTGTAAATCCTTATTACGCAAGTGACGCAGTGTTCAAGTGGCTTGACAAAAACGGCGACGGAAGCTTGGATTTCGAAGAGGTTTTGGCCCTTTACTTCATACACAAAATACGCCCGCTGAGAAGGTGCGATGCCTGCAGGGGGTCGTTGCAGGGTCCCTACTTTTCATGCCTGATGTGCGAAAAGAATCACCCCAACACCTACGACATCTGCTGCGGTTGCTACGGCGCAGGCAAATTCGAGCACCACCACCCTACGACCAGCTTCTTGGATAGCTATTCTATGCGGAGGTTGCAGACTCAGAAATTGAACGCCGCTCAAATCAGTCTAGTTGATGATGCTCCTGAGGTAATTTTTCGGAATTTAATCAGGGACGTAACCAGAATTTTTTGACTAAAACTTACCAAGGTGAAAGAAAATTTTATGCGGGTAAAGCTAATTAGAAATAACACTACAAAATAGGGTAAAGCTTTAAATATTTTAATTAAAAATAACGATTATAATGCATATAATATGTTGAATGTATGATCATTAACTCCTTAAAATTAAAGATTTAGACGGTGTAGATGATTTAGATGAACGCAAAAAATTGTTGAAATTAAAAGAATGTATATGTACTTGATAAATTTATAATTGAGAAAATACAGGAAAAATGTAATGTAACAAAAATTAAGGTTTTCGTTTTTTTTTTTTTTTTTTTTTTTGAGAAATATAGCGATATCACCTTTTATAATCCGAGACATTCCGTATCGGAATGAATTTTTGCAGTCCGGTTGTTTTGGAACGAGCCGAAAAAATTGGAAATTTTCCAAGAAAGTAATTTCTTATCTATTTTGTCTGATTTTCTTCCACCCCCTAAGCATTGGTGACTAAATATTTTACTGCACATGGTCTATTATAAGTCACACCCGACGAACTTCCCATGATTACTTTCCACCTTTAATTTACACAAAATCACACACACACACACATATATATATATATATATATATATATATATATATATATATATATATATATATATATATATATATATATATATATATATATATATATATATATATATATATATATATATATATATATATATATATATATATATATATCAGGGCCGGTCCGGCATATTTGGGGGCCCTGGGCGAGAATATAATTTGTACGACTAATAATACGGGAATTCAAGGGCAACGCCCCGATTTTTCTTTAATTTTCTTTTTTTTTTTTTTTTTTTTTGCATATTATGCTTAATGACATAATATAAATAAATTATTTATTAATAAAAACTTCATAAGTAAAAGAATAAAAATATTAACATATATCAAGATAAAAAAAATACATAAAACAAATGTTAGAGAAATATGTAATAAATTTTTGTGTGACCAAATAAAATATTAAATTTTATGTCTACTTTTAAACTAAATTTAAAAATAATAATAGAAGAATATTTTTTTTATATAAAAGAATATGTTTTTTTTTAATAATAAAACAATAAATTTTTGCATATAAAAAATAATATATATATATATCAAAAAATGGAAAACTGGGCCCCTCTAGGCAATTGGGCCCTGGGCGTGGGCCCTGCTCGCCCCACCCCAGGGCCGGCCCTGATATATATATATATATATATATATATATATATATATATATATATATATATATATATATATATATATATATATTCTCATACACGTGGATGTCTGTAAAATTGGTATGCCTGGAACCCAAAACCCGAAACCCGATCTATACTGATGTGTGACAGGGTATAATGAGGTACCATAAGTTCACCAGGTGTAGCATAGAACAAACAGTGAAAACATTAATTAATCACGTTCTTAATTAGTTGAAAATATTAATTATGGTTGTACACTTATATTTGAAATTGCTAATTGTACTAATATGCATCAGGTTGAATTTCATAATGCAAGAAATGGGTGGGACGATTAATAAGTCAAAGCTAACAATGTAAGTGTACTTCACGTTTTTTTTGCTTTTATATACGTGTTTAAGTTATCTATTATATCTTAGCCCAAACGAATGAATTCAAAAAACAAGCAGGTTTGTCAAATGGTGTCCATCGTATTAGTGTAGAACACATTCCCATCACTATTATGCACTATTTAATTGGGATCATTTCATCTCAAATTATGATTTATATAGGTTTTGTATTGAAATGCTTGGTAGATTGATGTTTGAGGAATAATTTTTCATTTCATGAAGCACAAGGCATTGGTTAAAAACTATACTTTTGTTTGAATACTGTATCGAATGTATAATCCTTCCTGTTTTTGACTTTTTGTGCAGTGTAATTACCCCTTTTACCCTTGTTTTATAATACATATATAAGGGTAAATTAAGATCACCCCAGATGTATGGTCAAATTACAAAAAAAAACCTTATGTTTGGATAATTACAACCACCCTTCAACTATGAATTTTCTTACGCATCCACCCTTGCGGTGTCAAATTCAAAAGTAATCTTCTATATTGCGTAGAATGTTCTCTAGTTTCTACTCGCTTTGTGCAAAAATGCAGTTTCCCATGCACCACAATCTAATATTTATAAGCCAAGAGCAGTGGCGGATCCAGCATGAAAATTCAGTGAATGCCGCATAGAAAAATAATAATTAAATATTCGAGTATTACAAAGTAAAAACATAACAATGTTTCAATTAAAACTCATATTGAAAATCTATTTCTAGTCCAAGTGTAAATACCTCTTACTCGTGGCTTGAAAGCGCTTGATAATATTTAGATCATCGATTGTAATAAACACTTCTTTCTCCACAAATGCCACTAAACAATCATTATTCACATATTTTGATGCCAGAAATACTCGTTTGATTAGCCATTCAATTTCTCAACTCATTATTTACATATTTCATGACAGAAAATACTCGCTCAACACTTATCGTGGCCACCGGTAATGACAAAGCTAGCTATAAAAGTGTGTACACCAATCCAAACGTCTTGTGCTTTTTTGTACGAGCAAGAGTCCTACATAGATCCGAAATACCTTTTCAATTGGAAAACAATATCGTCCATCTTGACACACAAGTCTCAAGTTGGCTAGACAACTCCTTATCACTAACATCCTCAAAGTCATTTGGGTAGAATCTTGCCAACCTCACAAGTTGTTTAGTGTCAAAATCTTGAAATGAAGAATTAGGATTTAAACATGCTACACAATTCAACAACTCAACATTTTCCGGTGTAAATCGATTACCCAACTCTTTCATTGCAAAATCTATGACATGTAAAAAGCAATCATTCTTGAAATAATTGAGATTTGTCAATAACGGAGCTAGTCTTTTGGATTTATTACCTTTCACATACCTTGACTCCATGTCGGGCACATCGATCTCACATACCACAAGAATCCACCACTTTTTCATAAAATGCTTCCCACCCATTATCTCTCATTTGTTGGAGCCTTTTCTTACTTAGTTGGACAAGTTGCATGGCGGTCACAATATCTTGATTCGCCTTTTGTAATGCTTGAGACAAATCATTTATCACCGACAAAACCTAAACCATTAAGTGCAACATAAAAACAAAACCAAAAGTTTGCATGGCAAATAATAATTTTTTTGGTTCACCCTTTAAATGTCTATCAATTTTCAAATCTTTAAGCACTTCAATAATGGGAGTAAACAAATCAACCAACCTACTAAGAGACCGAAAGTGAGATCCCCACCGTGTATCACCCGCTCTTGCAAGAGACAACTATTGGTTCAAACCGGTACCCGTTTCCACCAAATCATCGTCAATTACATTTCCAAAATGAGCAACTTGTTTTTTCCGAAGAAAAGATCGTCATTTGTTAGAAGACCGTAGAAAGTTTACAATACGAGACACTTCAAGGAAAAACCAATTGGCATTTTCATACTTCCGAGCCATTGAAACAAGAGCCAATTGAAGTTGGTGAGCAAAACAATGCACATAATATGCTTGTGGATTCTCCTTTTTAATCAAAGTTTTCAATCAACCAAATTGACCTTTCATGTTACTTGCTCCATCATATCCTTGTCCTCAAATTTTAGATATACACAATTCAAATCCCGACAACAAAGTTTCAAGAGAATATTTAAGCGCTATCGCACTTGTATTCTTAACATGAACATTGCCAATAAATTATTCGACATAAATCATCTATCATCAACAAAACGCACAACTACTGCCATTTGTTCTTTACGAGAGCAATCACCGGACTCATCAACAAAAACACTAAAGAAACCATCTCCAATTTCTTCAACTATCTTTTCAATAGTTTCAACCGCACATACATTTGTTTGTTCTTTTTTAATACAGGAGAAGTCATCTTACAATTTCCTCAAAGGTTTCTGCTATATTCTCATTGTTTCTCCCCAATGCTTCAATAAATTCTAGAAACTGACCCTTATAAATAGAATTTTCCCCCTCATTATGTGCCATAAACGCAATTCCACCTCTAACAAGAAACATGAATGCTTCAAGTGATGCTTTTACACAAACAAGATAATCAGCTTCCGGTTTTTTTTTTTTTACACGAAAAAAAAAAAAAAAAAAAAAACTGACTTTTTGCCAATTTTTGCCACCGAGTTTGACCCGCCTTAAAGGTTTGACCGCCTCGGACCGCCTAAAACCGCCTCACATGCAAAAAACCGATTTTTCAAACCTTTACACTAAAAGGTTTGGGACCGCCTCCACCTCGCCTGATTTTAGAACACTGCTATTAATATATCAGTAGTAATTATCATAAGATATCAGGTGGTTTTACACTTCTTACTCGACGTGTTGTGATTTAAATGATTCATATCACAATCCTTAAAAGAAATGTTTCATTAAACTGAAATAGAAGAATAATTTGAAATCTTTATTTTGTTTAATGCTTGTTACTTGATACCAATTTCAAGAACTATATACGTTAGTTATTGCATCTCTTTCTTCTTTTCTTTTTTGATGATTTGATGTTTAATTTACTTTTTTCAATTGGAGATGAATAGGCAAGAAGAAAACAAGATCAGACCTACATGGCCGATATACATAAAATTGCAAAAGCCTACTACGCAAGAGCAACAGAAGAGGAGAAAGAAAAGGCCAAAAACTACTTCCGATCACTGGACGCCAATTATTAGGAAACTATATATTTTATTACAAGATTAGGCAAGTAAATATATTAGAATATTGTGTAAATATTTATAGAGTAGTAATTAGCCGTAATTCTTGTAATTAGCTAATTTGTGGTGTCTTTGAGTGGCTATATTATGCCATATCAACTAATGAAAGAAATCAAGCTTTTCCCATAATTTATTCTCTCGATAATATGATTTCATCCATTCTCTCTCTTAATATGGTACCAGAGCCTTAGGGCATCTTTTTTTTTTCTTCCGCTGCTACTTCCTCAAATTTTCTTCTTTTGCATATCTCATATTTCAAGTTATGGCCAAAGATGCAGAAAGCAAATCTGACCTCATCAATCCTACATCACCATACTATCTCCATCCTTCCGCGAATCCGGGTTCAATACTAACCCAAATTAAATTAAAAGGTGAGAATTACTCTTCTTGGGAACAGGCTGTTAAATTAGCTTTAAGATCTCAGAATAAAATCGGGTTTATCGATGGGTCTATTTCTAAACCAAGTCCAACTGATTCTCAATTCGTCGCATGGGAGATTGTCAATTCCATGTTATGTTCTTGGGTTGCAAATTCATTAGACGACCCCATTCGGGCTACCGTCTCTCGTCTTACTGATATCAAAATCTTGTGGAATTGTCTCAAAAGCCGTTACTCTGTAAAAAATGGTCCAAAAGTTTATAAATTGTGGTCCGATCTCACCATTACAAAACAGTCGGGGTCATCGATTATGTCTTATTATACTCAATTTCTTGGTATGTGGGAAAATCTTGCAACTCTGTCGCCGCTAGAGTCTTGTCAATGTGCAAATGGCTCTCCAATACTCAGTTGGTTTAACAATCTCAAAACCTATCAATTCTTAATGGGTTTGGATGAGTCTTATAATACCTTACGGACCCAAATCATTAATATGGAGCCTCTCCCTGAAATCGATCGGGTCTATGCCATGGTGAGCTAGGAGGAGAGCCACAAGTCAGCATTCCAGCCGAGAGAGTCTGCTCCTGCCGTGGGGTTTTCGGTGCAAACGAATCACCCATCGCCAGCTCAATCGGGTCTTTCACCTGCTCCACCCGGTGGTCGACCACACTGTACTCATTGTCAAAGGTATGGTCATACCTATGACCGCTGCTGGAACCGCCTCGGCATATCTCCCACACCCCTCCGAGGTAGAGGTCGCGGCAAAGGACGACATCACTCTTCTACAGGTCGTGGACAATCTTCCCCAATGTTTGCTGCCGCTACTCAGCAGAGTATCTTAGCCCCCACGGAAGCAGCACCAATGAACTCTTCTTCACCAATTATTCCTGGTCTTTCGAGTGATCAAGTACAACGTTTGTTAGCCTTGATCGAGTACAGCCCTGACGGTAATTCTATGTCTGGTAAGTGGAATTATGATAAATATTGGTTAATTGATAGTGGAGCGTCGCACCATATGACTGGCAACCTATCTTTGCTGACTAATACTCATGCTATTAGTCCATCTCCGGTTGAGTTACCCAACGGTGCACAAGCAACCGCAACTAAAGAAGCCAACTGTATTTTACACCCCGGGCTTATCCTGCACCATGTCTTATTTGTGCCACACTTAACGATGAATTTGATTTCGGTTAGCAAATTAATTCGTGATGCGAAATGCTTTGTCACATTTATTGATCATATGTGTCTTGTGCAGGACCGCACCACGAGGATCCTAATTGGTCAGGGTGAGACGCGAGGAGGGGTGTACTACTATAAGCCTGTGGTGATCTCATCTGCTGCTGCAAAACGGACAATAGAATCTTATGATATATGGCACCGCCGGTTGGGTCACCCATCATCGAAGCCGATGTCGTTTTTGAGTATTAATGGCAATAAGGTGGATTTTTCTGATAAAAACTCTATTTGTGATATTTGTTGTAGAGCCAAACAAACTCGCTCTAGTTTTCCTTTAAGTACTCATTCTGCTACAAACATTTTCGACTTGATTCATTGTGATATTTGGGGCCCCTATCGAAAGTCTACCCATTCTGGTGCTAAGTATTTCCTTACAATTATCGATGATTTTAGTCGGGCAGTATGGGTATTTTTAATGCATGAAAAGAGTGATGCCAGCCTCTTACTACAACAATTTTGTTTTATGGCCAAAACTCAATTCAATAAACTGATCAAAACTATTCGAAGCGATAATGGTATGGAATTTGTCTCAAACACCATGACCTCGTTTTATGCTCAACATGGTATTTTGCACCAAACTAGCATAGTAGATACCCCACAACAAAACGGTAGGGTCGAGCGAAAACATCGCCATATTTTAAATATTGCTCGTGCTCTTCTTTTCCAAGCATCACTTCCAATAGAGTTTTGGGGGGAGTGTGTTCTTGCTGATGGTCATCTCATTAACCGAACTCCTTCTCTTTTATTGCATGGCCTCATGCCACATGATAAATTATTCTCTCAATCACCTTCCCTTAAGCATCTTCGAGTCTTTGGGTGTTTATGTTATGCTCATTACAAAGATCGGTCAAAAGATAAATTTTCTCCTCGAAGTCGTCAATGTATATTCTTGGGATATCCTCATGGTAAAAAGGGTTAGAAGGTCATGGATTTAGAAACCCACAAAATGTTTGTTTCCCGAGATGTCATATTTGATGAGAATGTTTTTCCTTTTGCTCAAACCAATATTCCATCAACTGAAATATCCCCAAACTCCACTAACATCAATACTTGGTCCTGGAACACCTCTACGTTTGAAGAACAAAATTTTGAGTGTGAAGAGTCAGGGGGAGCAGCCCCCAACATTTCATCATTGTCAAATGTTCCTGCCGAGTCATCCTCTTCTAATTTGGAGCCCCAAGAGGAATCACAATTAGCCACGATCGAGCCAGCACTTGGTCGAGCTCAGCGATCTCGTCGCCCGCCTGCCCATCTTCGTGATTATGTGTGTCACATGGCTACAGTTGTACACCCCAAATTGTCTCACCCCTCATCCGGATCCTTGATAAGTGTTCATTTTGCATGATTTTTACTTATCAATTCTTCGAGTTTTGGTCTTCGTTCGTCCGAGTTTTCGGCTTTATTTGTATATATTATGTTGTTTTTGTTTTATTTATATTTTAGGTAAAGAGAAGCTATTTTTGCCGATTCGAAACGATTTTGGAAGCGAAGCCGAAAATCAAACCAAACACGTGCAAAAGTGCATTATAGCGGGTGTGGCACTATTTCGTATTTCAAGCATAACTTTTGCATACAACCTCCGATTGAGCTGATTCAAGTGGCCTTAGAATCTCACTTCAATATCTACAACTTTTGTGAAATGCAAAATTGTCAAATTCGGGCTACAAAAGGGTCAAAACAGTGTTTGAAGTTGGCGCAGAAGCCCAGATCGCGATCCAGCCTTCCTGGATCGCGATCTGGGGGGTCTTACAGAGAGCAAATTGGGGTCAGATCCAGATCACGATCCAGCCTTCCTGGATCGCGATCTGGGGGGTCTCACAGAACATTTTTCGATCAAGAACCAGATCGCGATCCAACACTCCCGTATCGCGATCTTCCAAGGCGGTGCACAGTTTTCGAGGCAAGATATTTGTGTTTTTGCAAGCCCCCTATAAATAGAACATGCTTCCTCTCCATTTAGACTCCTAACACTTCCGGATTCAACTTTTGCTTCGGTTTTCTCTTCGGTTCTCGCCAGTTCTTCGCGGGAAGCTTCGACGAGGGTTTCGACTCGGGTTTTTCATAAGCTTTTCTTTACGTTTAGTTTATAATTTCTCGTGTTCTTTATTTTGATGCTATGTTTGTAATGAACTGAGCATTTTCTTTTAGGGAAATGAAACCTTGTATATATTGATTTTGATTTCCAGATCTGTGATCTATTTGTCGTTCTTTGATTATTTTTATGTTTTCCTGTATTAAATGCTTTCGATTGTTTGGCCAACAGTTGAATTGATTCTAAATGGGAATGAACTCGAGAGAGGATTTCTCGTTTGATTTTAGGAAAACATAGCTTGGGTTGTGGAAACGGAGACGTGATGCACCTCGGGTAGCCCTTAAGGACTTGACCTAAATGCTCTCTTAATATCAGGTTCTGAACGGAGACGTCGGACCTGTGGGTAGACTCTAACTACACTGGAGACGGGGGTTAGGGTACATTAGTGTCTGGGTTAGCGAATATAGAATTGACATTAGATTCGGTTTTGTAGATCTTTATCGATAGTACACTGGTGGATTTTACCCTAGAAGCCATCACACGTTGGAATTCCTTGCTTGTCCTGGCGGACCGTTGTTTTTATTTTTGTTTCCTTTTGGCTTCATGTCATCTCCCATCTTTTTCTACCGTTTAGATAAAGTTTAGGATAGTATAATTGCGGTACTTGGTAGATTTAGGAATTTAATTCCCTGTGGATCGATATCTGGAATTCACTATTCTACAAAACGCGATACTGTACACTTGCGGTTATTAATACGTAGGTTTTACGCGTATCAAGTTTTTCAAAACGTAAAGAAAAGCTTATGAAAAACCCGAGTCGAAACCCTCGTCGAAGCTTCCCGCGAAGAACTGGCGAGAACCGAAGAGAAAACCGAAGAAGAAGTCGAGAGATAATCGAGAGTTGTCGAGAATTGGTCGAGATATTTAAAATGAATAAGAGTCCTTCTATTTATAGTAGGAAATCAAAGAAAAATATATTGTCTCGAATTCTGTGCCCAGATCGCGATCTGGGCTTCTTGGATCGCGATCTGGCAGCCTTGGAAACTGCGCACCGCCTTTCCAGTTCGCGATACGGGAATGGTGGATCGCGATATGGTTCTTGATCAAAAAATGTTCTGTAAGACCCCCCAGATCGCGATCCAGGAAGGCTGGATCGCAATCTGGATCTGACCCCAATTTGCTCTCTGTAAGACCCCCCAGATCGCGATCCAGGAAGGCTGGATCGCGATCTGGGCTTCTGCGCCAACTTAAAACACTGTTTTGACCCTTTTGTAACCCGAATTTAACAATTTTGCATTTCACAAAAGTTGTAGATATTGAAGTGAGCTTTTTAAGGCCACTTGAATCAGCTCAATCGGAGGTCGTATGCAAAAGTTATGCTTGAAATACGAAATAGTGCCACACCCGCGATAATGCACTTTTGCACGTGTTTGGTTTGATTTTCGGCTTCGCTTCCAAAATCGTTTCGAATCGGCAAAAATAGCTTCTCTTTACCTAAAATATAAATAAAACAAAAATAACATAATATATACAAATAAAGCCGAAAACTCGGACGAACGAAGACCAAAACTCGAAGAATTGATAAGCAAAAATCGTGCAAAACGAACACTTATCAATCCTCAGGTACGCGGTTTCCATTAGCGAACTATGTTACCTGTGAAAATTTTTCTAAATCTCATTCTAAGTTTTTGGCTGCCATATGCCGGGATAGAACCCCGTACGTTTTCTGAGGCTCTACATGACCCAAACTGGAAGCTGGCTATGCAAACATAAATTGATGCTTTGGAACGCAATGGCACTTGGACCATTTCCGATCTTCCTGCCGGTAAGAAGCCCATAGGTTGCAAATGGGTCTTCAAATTGAAATATAATGCCGATGGTTCTATTGAGCGTCATAAAGCTCGACTTGTTGTTCGAGGTGATACCCAAGTTGAAGGAATCCACTACGACGAGACTTTTGCTCATGTTGCCAAACTAGTGAGTGTGCGACTCTTTCTTGCCGTTGCGGTCATTAAAGGCTGGGAAATTCATCAGTTAGATGTTAATAATGCCTTTCTCCATGGTGATCTACATGAAGAGGTCTATATGCGGCTCCCACCTGGATATACTTCTTCACGTCCAAACAAGGTTTGTCGCTTTCGAAAATCTCTATATGGCCTTCGTCAATCTCCACGCAACTGGTTAGCTAAGCTCACAAGTGCTCTTCGTCGTTATGGGTTCATTCAATCTCATGCCGACCATACATTATTCACTTACCGGAGCAATGGGATTTTCCTTGCCGTTCTCGTATATGTTGATGATCTTATTGTGGCAGGCAATAATTCTCCTGCATGTTCTTCGTTCAAGCAATATTTGAACCAGTGTTTTCAGCTCAAAGATCTCGGACCTCTAAAATATTTCCTTGGCATTGAAGCTGCTCGAAACTCGTCCGGTCTTTTTCTATGCCAACGGAAATACACACTTGATATATTGAAGGAAGCCGGTCTTACTAGTGCCAAACCAGCTGCAACTCCAATGGAGCAAAACCACCGTCTAACACATGCAACAGGTCCTCTATTACATAATCCGGAGAGATACCGACGCCTCGTTGGCCGTTTGGTCTATTTGTCCATTACTCGGCCGGATATTTGTTACGCCGTGCATATTTTAACTCAGTTCTTACGTGAGCCTCGACAAGACCATTTGGACGCTGTTCTTCGTGTTTTACGCTACTTGAAAGGTTCCCCGGGTCAAGGCATACTTCTCCGCTCAGACAGCTCACTACAACTATATGCTTTCTATGATTCTGACTGGGCTGCATGTCCTCTTACTCGTCGCTCTCTCACCGCATATTTTGTACAACTCGGCTCGTCCCCAATTTCTTGGAAAACCAAGAAACAACCCACTGTGGCTCGATCATCTGCTGAGGCCGAGTACCGCGCCATGGCAGTTACAACGTGTGAATTAACATGGATTAAGTCCTTTCTTTCCTCTTTGGGTGTCTTCCATACACAACCAATGAGATTATTTTGCGACAACCAGGCTGCCCTTCATATTTCCTCTAATCCAGTGTTTCATGAACGAACAAAGCACATAGAAATCGATTGTCATTATGTGCGTGAACAATTACTCGCCGGCAGCATTTCAACGGCTTATATCCAATCGTCTCAACAAACCGGCTGATATCTTCACCAAGGCCCTTAGTCAACAACAATTTCACTTGTTACTTGGCAAGTTGGGTGTTCGAAATCCTCACTCTCCAACTTGAGGGGGAGTATTAGGAAACTATATATTTTATTACAAGATTAGGCAAGTATTGTGTAAATATTTATAGAGTAGTAATTAGTCGTAATTCTTGTAATTAGCTAATTTGTGGTGTCTTTGAGTGGCTATATTATGCCATATCAACTAATGAAAGAAATCAAGCTTTTCCCATAATTTTATTCTCTCGATAATATGATTTCATCCATTCTCTCTCTTAATACCAATTGCGACGACAAAATCAGCTTTGCCGAGTACAAGACTATGGTAAGTCGTCGTTGCGCAAATGACACAATGTTCAACGCCATTGACAAAAACGGCGACTGAAGTTTGGATTTCGAAGAGGTTTTGGCCCTTTACTTCATACAGATGAAATGCCCACTCCGAAGTTGCAATGCGTATGGGAGTTCGATTTCCGGTGCCTACTTTTCATGCCTGCCATGTGAAAAAAATGACCCCAACACCTACGACCTCTGCTGCAGTCGCTACGGTGGAGGGAAATTCGAGCACCACCATCCTGCGGCCAGCTTCTTGGATAACTATTCTATGCGGGATTTGTTGACTAAGAAGATGAACAGCGTTCAACTCAATCAACCTACAGATAATCAGGTAACTTTTGGTGTTTTAACTAATTGGTTTCACGTTCGATGCAATTCATATTTTCAACCCTATTGATTTATGTCTATAGAAATCTACTTGATCTGTTGAGACAAATTAATTGTTATGAAAGTTACTATATTGCAATATTAGTTTGTGTGTTGTTACGAAATCTAACTTATAAAAGCATAATAAAAAGACACCTGAATAAAGTGGTTCCGATACAAATGTACCATACATCCATGAGGACATGCGAACAAAATTTTACTAGTTCAAATCTAAGTGTACAATAATTAAACTTAATAAAAACATCAAAAACTCCATTTTATGTTATTCATCATTCTTACACACACCTCGAACTTATTGTTCTTAATAATAGTTCATACATCCGCAAACAATGTGTTCTTCCAAATTATACATAAAATTATGGGATATATATTGAACAATTTTCCATTTTTTGCATCGCATGTTCTCACTACATATATATATGTCCATAACTTCTTTAGATCATCTATCAGACGTTTCAAATGTAAATCAATATCTCGTTTAAGTTATCAAAGTTCTTTCATATCATAAAACTATATCACTTTGTAACAAGTATTGTCTGAATAAATAAGTTCCAATTATAAATCATAAATTGCAGTAAAGTTATAGGGGAATAGATAAAAATTGGTGAAATCATGGATTCATATAAATTGGGGACTAAATCACGTGTTGCACGTTAACATAAAAATGTTAGTTGACAGTACTTAATATAATTGTACACTTCTATTTTAATTGCATAACAGAAGAAGAAGGATACTAATATGCAAGAGCATAAATTTCATAATGCAAAAAGTGGATGGGGGGACGAAGAGGTCACGGCTAGCAGCGTAAGTATTGTTCAAATTCCCTTTAGGGTAAATAGCACTTAACCCCCTTGTGGTTTGGACATTTTGCACATGACCCCCTTATGGTATGAATTTAGGCACATAACCCCCTTGTGGTTTTGACATTTTGCATATGACCCCCTTATGGTATGAAATTAGGCACATAACCCCCTTGTGGTTTTGAAATTTTGCACATGACCCCCTTATGGTATGAAATTAGCACATACCTTGATAGAAAATTGGAAAAGACTAAATTGCCCCTATCAAGTCAAAAATTCTTGTTTTAATTTAAAAATTATTATTCTATAAAATGAAAGGCTTAATGTATTTTTTTGTAAAATGAGAAATATAATATATTATTGTGTTTTTTCTATTTTACCGCACATTTTTTTTTAAATTTAATTTTCATTTCAACTTTAGAGAAATATTTTTTTTAGATTTTTCCAAAAGAATCAAAAGAATAAAGACTTTGTTTCTTAAAAAAATTAAAGTTTGATAATAGCTATAAAATAGTAATATAATAATCATAATTAATGACAATGTTAAAGATTTTCAAATTGATTTTTAAAATCGAATAAATTGTCAATCGTACAATAATTAGTAAAATTAAAGAAAAAAGCACAATAATATATTATATTTCTCATTTTACAAAAAAATACATTAAGCTTTTCATTTTATAGAATAATTATTTTTAAATTAAAACAATTTTTTTTGACTTGATAGGGGTAATTTAGTCTTTTCAGTTTTCTATTCAAGGGGGTTATGTGCTAATTTCATACCATAAGGGGGTTATGTGCAAAATTTCATACCATAAGGGGGTTATGTGCAAAATTTCAAAACCACAAGGGGGTTATGGGCCTAATTTCATACCATAAGGGGGTCATGTGCAAAATGTCAAAACCACAAGGGGGTTATGTGCCTAAATTCATACCATAAGGGGGTCATGTGCAAAATGTCCAAACCACAAGGGGGTTAAGTGCTATTTACCCTTCCCTTTATTCTCAATTTATTTATATGTGTTGTAAAATGACATATTTCTCTGGCTCTCGGTTTGGTGATGTGGAATAATTCAGTAGTACAATGTAGGCAACACGATGTTTATATAAAAAGAGAGAATGCAAAGAACAAATCCATAGAGAGAAAATTATGGGATTAGATGGTATAAGTGGTAACCACCGCGAAGTTACAAGGAGTTACAACCACTACAAGGGGATAATGAGGTAGTGGGGTAAGTTGAGAATCTCTAGTCGTGTAGTGAGGAGTTATAAACCCCGAGTGACTTAAGATAGAAATAACCACATTTTATATTATTTGCAACAATATGAACATATAGTACTTTCACGGATAACATTGTGTCATATTTATATGGGCAAATTGCAAATAAACTCACATTCCCAGACTTAATGCACGTATGTTCGGACAAATAGCAGTTTCACAAATAAGTTTCATCCATTTGTATTTTGTTCAAAATACCCGTTATAATATAATTTGCATCACTACTTACATATATAATATCCCCAACTTAAAAAACATTGCACACCCCTGATTTTACAAAATATATCACATTAACACCAATTTTCACAATTTTTTGAATTTCTTTTCGGCTGCTGACCGACTGGCATTGGTTTTGATTTTTTTCTTTTTTTGAATTTTTTGTTAGAAAACCAAATTTTTGAATTATTTTTTGGGCAAATTGCACATCACCCCCTAAAAAATTCTAATTTCACACTTTACCCCCTCAAAATTTTAAAAAGTGAATGTCACCCTTCAAAATGTTATTGTTGTTGCACATTGTCTCGATAGCAAACATTTAATGGATTATTCATAGGCATTTGAGTATTTTTGTTACACATTGCACCTTTATATGTTATTTTTGTTGCACGTTACCCCTTAAAAATATTATATTTTTGTACAATGCCCCTTTAAAATGTTATTTTGTTGCACAATGCCCACCAAAAATTAGCTTCAGGGGCAAAGTGCAACTAAAATAATATTTTGAAGGGGGATTATCCAGTTTTCGAATTTTTAGGGGGGAAAGTGCGAAAATGGGAAATTTGTAGGGTATGAAGTGCATTTTGTCCTTATTTTTTTCCAACCGTTGACCGGTCAACACAGTAAAATTAGTATCAGCACAGTACAATAATCTTACTGTCTTAGATAGTAATATTACTATTTTCACTGTGATATTAATATTTTTTAAACTTGTTTTTCAGTTTTATTTTTAAAAACAATCAACATGTCTTAGATAGTAATATTACTCTTTTCACTGTAATATTAATATTTTTTAAACTTGTTTCTCAGTTTTATTTTTTAAAAACAATCAACACATTCATATTAAAGGTCAAGACAATAATATTAATATTAACAATTGAATATTATTGTGTTAACAATAATATTATTGGCTAAGACAATACTATTGCAGGCCAAAGCAGTAATATTAATATTAACACAATAATATTATTGTGTTCACAACAAAATTACTGTCTGAGACACTAATAGTCACATCGAACTCATTAATATTACTTCATATTACTGTTAACACATAAATATTATTATGTTAACAGTAATATCGTTTTAATGCAGTCAAACAACCGAAACAAGAAATCAACGCCGGAGACCGTCATTGTATGACGATGTCTGGCAGAAAAAAATCAAAAGGATAATTTTCACAAAAAAAAAAAAAAAACAAAAACCAAAGTTAACGTCCAAGACCGCACGTTGACCGGTGGATAATGCCGGTGGCGGGAAACAAACATTCAAAAAAAAAGTTAATAACGATAAAGGCCAAAATTGGTTAATTGGTGAAATTGAGGCTAAAATTATGGTTTAATCATTAAATTGGGGTGAAGTAGAGTTTCAACAGGTTATGGATAATTTTAGTATGAGGTTTTTTTATAGTAGCAAATAAGTGTTGGATGGGTGGGTATATTTACAACACGAAAAAAATACAATACCCCTTCTTGTATTAAGTGCTCTTATCATTTAATTTTTTTGCAATTCGACTTATTTATAACTAGAGTAGGCTCAAATAAAGGAAGGAGAAATGTAATGATCATGCGCAATATATTTAATTTTAATTTAACTGGTCATTACAAATAAGCCCTTCAATAGGTACTTATTCATAAAGTGATTCAGACAAAAAATTCTTTTACAAATAAGTCCACACAAGGTCTAAATTTTTGTAAAAGACTAAAATAGCCCCTCATACTATAATATGCTCCAATTTCATCCTTAATTTAATTTAACCTCAATTTGACCCCAAATTTCACAAATTATTCAATTTTGACCAAAAATTTTCTTTTTTTCAAAAAAAAGATTATAAAATTGCCTCCGCCGTTGACTTTTTGAATTTTTTTTTTCTTTCCATAACATTTTTTTTCGTTTAAACATCAATATTTCTGTGATTGACAATAATATTAACTATATTACTGTTAAACACAGTAAAATTAACTAAACTATAGTTTAACACAGTAATATTGCTATATTAATCTCTAGCACAGTAATATTAACACAACAAAACTCATTATTATTGTGTAATAGAGTAATATTACTATGTTGACCGTTCAACAAATGTAAATAAAATAAAAAAAAACTAAAAGAATTAATATTACTGTGAGTGATAATAATATTACTATAACAACAGTAATATTACTGTCAACCACAGTAATATTACGAATAATAGACAGTAATATTATTATTACGTTACTCCGTGAATAACTCAAACAAACAAAACAATCCAAACAAAATAATAATGTTGATGTGGTTGATAGTAATATTACTATAACAACAGTAATATTACCGTCAACTACAGTAATATTATTGTGTTTACAGTAATATTACAATAATAGACAGTAATATTATTACGTTACTCCGTGAATAACTCAAACAAAACAAAAAACTAAAAAAAAATAATAATATTGATGTTGTTGACAGTAATATTATTGTGTATACAGTTATTTTACTGTCAACGACAGTAATATAATTACGTTGACTTGTCAACAAATCAAACAAAATTAAAAAAATAACAAAAAATAAAAAATAATAATATTACGTTAATTTACTGTCAACGGCAGAACAATTACATAAATGTATTGTCAACGGCAGTACAATTACGTTAATTAACTGTCATTGACAGTATAATTACGTTAATTTACTGTCAGTGATAGCACAATTACGGTCAACGTTTAGCGGTGGACGTAAAAAAACAAAAAAACAAAAAAACAAAAAAAAAAAACAAAACAAAACAACAAAAAAAAACTAAAAAAAGTCAACGCCGGAATCCGTTGGCGGAAAAAAACAGACCAAAAAAAAAAAAGTCAACGCCGGAAACCGGCGAAAAAATCCGGAAGGAAAAAAAATTCGAAAAAGTCAACGCCGGAATCCAGCAGCAAAAAAAAAATTTGAAAAAAAGAAGTTTTTGAAATGAAAAGGTCAAAATTGGATTTTGTGGTCAAATTTGGATTTTTTGGACAAAATTGATTAAATTGGGGTTACAATTAAGAATTGAGTATAAATAATTGGGAGTAATATTGTCATATACATGAATATTTCATTTATTTATAGTAAATATTAAAGGGATGGGTTTATAAGTGAAAAAGATATAGTCCATAAACCTAGAATAATAAAGATGTTTGGTTGGACACTTATGCAAAAAACTCCTTAATTTAATTCATACATTGTTATTTGATTATCTGTTTAAATAGAGTAATTACTCCCTATATTGAAAAATAAGTGTCATTCTAGTCATATTATTTTTTCCATATTAAGTGGGGTAAAATACCAAAAACTCGTGACTAAAAACTCTTATCACCAGAAAGTCCCAACTTTACCCTCATATTAATGTAGTGATGATACATAGATAGAGAAAATAAAAGGACATAAAAAGGCCTAAATTTGTCAAATATTGTTTCCTCAAATTAATTTTATTTAATGAATATCCTTATTAATGTGCATTAACCTTGAACTACACTTATTTTGAAACAAAGGGTGTTTACAAAAACTTCTAGAAACCGCTTTTGAGCTTTCTTTGTTCATTGTCTTTTGTAAGTGTTTACAAAAAAATAACTTTTCATCTTACTTCCCTTAAAAGAAGTTGGTTCTATAAAAAAGAAACACCTTTCTACTTGTTTTCTTTTTCTATTTAGGTTGATTTTCTAGCATATTTGCAAATATTCCAAATTTTTTGAAATAAGTACTTAGGCCTCGTTTGATAGCATTAAGTACTGAATGTTGAATACTGATTAAACAACTTAATCACCAAGAGCTGAGTATGAATGTTTAAGGCTGAAAAATTAAGTCCATTTGATAACTGAATATCAGTAATGTCCGAATAATATTATTTTCTTAATATACCCTTATGCAATGTTGAAACATTATTTATTAATTAAATTTGATTAGCATGTATAAATAGACAATTTCGAAATATGAACTACATAATTAATAAAATATTAAAATTTTGGTTGTGAAGTAATATTAAATATTTAGCATAAATAAAATATTAATTTTAAATTCAAACAACTAATAAAAGTAAACCTTACAAATAAAAGTAGCTAAAGCATGGAAATACATTAAAATCGAAATTAACTTAAAAATTTAAGTTGCTAAAATGAGCATTTTCTTTTTAATAAATTATAAATTTGGTATTAAAGTTTTTAACTAAAAATATTAAATATAAAGTGTTATATTACATTAGGAGCTGAACCAACACAAACAATTTCATATACTTGGGCTTATTTTATATACCCCTAGGTGCCTAATAAACTAAAGATAAACCTAAGGAAAAATCATCCTTAGGCGTACCCCTGGACAGGCGAAAGTATTATACTGTCCTTATATTCAATTTCCGGCCAAACTGCATTCAACATTTCTGACCTGCATTTAGCATTTTCACTCATTTATTTAAAAAAAAATTCAAATACATGTTTTTTTAATTTATTATTTAGTATTTATATATTTTTTTCATTAATTTTTTTTTTAATTTAATTTGTTTATAATCGATATGTTTACTGTATTGAAAATAACTACATGTAACTATAGTAAACTATAGTCATTCGTAGTTATATTCTTTCTTTTTACCCCAAATTTTTAGTCGACCAATTATGTACACACACGAATATTGGATTATACAAAATTAATTTTAAACCCCAACAACAAAAAAATAGAATTATAATATTTATATTATAAATCACCTCATAACCAACAAATAAAAATCGAAAATACACAAATATATGCATATGTAACTACATGTTAGTATATGTAACTAGTAATGTACAATAATGTATACAGTTTGTAGAGCACTGTAACTTGAAACAGATGTAACTTTAACCACATTTTTTGACACTTTCAAGGAGATGATCAATGGTTTCCATTAAACAGCAATTGCAAAATCAAAAGGAGAAAATTTATGTTAGTGCAAATCAACAAAAATTGAAGAAACATCAAAACACCAAAAAATCAACAAATACTAAGATATCGAGAGATAGACAAAGAGAGAGGTCATAGCTGCGAAATGCTACGAATTTTAGATCAAGCCACCAATGACTCTTCACCACAAGCACCTCTTACCAAAACCCTAGCTACCACCAACCACCAAAGGTTCCGCACTCGCAATGAAAAAAATTATTGAAACAAATCTGACAATATAAAATTGAACAAAATTACAATAAAAATAGATCTCGAAGAGAGAAATCCAACGATGGGTAGCCCCATCAAATTCTGACTGTCGGAATACAAATTACTCCTCCGGCAAGACCCACCGTCGTCGAAATACGCTCCGACTATAAAACGATTGCAGAAACAGATCGAGTGCTCCAAACTGAATGAAATTACCACCAAGCTCGACGAGAGGAATCCAACGGTAGTTAAACCATCGAATTACGACCACCGGAGAGAGAGTTATGACAATGTG
The DNA here is from genome assembly GCF_056151865.1 of Erythranthe guttata. Taxonomy (NCBI): domain Eukaryota; kingdom Viridiplantae; phylum Streptophyta; class Magnoliopsida; order Lamiales; family Phrymaceae; genus Erythranthe; species Erythranthe guttata. The sequence goes on along the minus strand of NC_142546.1, from coordinate 5,018,661 downwards.
AAGCACCATCACCGGTTGGAGATCTATGGGGGCGAAAATTGAATATGAGAGTGAGAGAGAAAGACGGATGTGAGTTGGCTAGGATTTTAAACTAATTTTAAAATGATATTTTAGGTATTTTAGGGTGGACGAGGGGGTCTGTCAAATTAATTTCAAAATAGAGGGGGTTTGCACTAGGGTGTAATCCCCTTGGTGGTTAGTTATATTTAATTTCCATATGAGGAGTTCCTAAAATAATTTCAAACTTATAATGGAAAATAAAAGATGCAAGATAGTGGTGCAGTGGCCGGTGCAATATAAAATCTCCATAAGGATATACTCGACCAAAATTCATTCGATTTCTTTTTTGAATAAGCGCTAAACCACTCCATCGATCAGCTATCAATACCAAACACACTTAATAAGATGGACACTGACCGAATAAGTAATTGCTGCCAATCAGCGCTCATTCAGTGATATCAAACCGGTCCTTAACACCCACTTAACACACAAATCATATGCTTTTAAGCACAAAGTTCATGTGATCATCAAATCATCTCCCACCATCACTCTGTCAATCAACTACCTTGCAATAGGGAATTAATTATGTTACAATTGTGAATTGGTGTATTGATTTGGAGCATGTTCCTCCAAATTTTGATTTTTGTGTTTAAGTTTTAGATGATGCATCTGTAGGACTTTACTGATTCAAGTTCGAATCTTGGATTTACATTATAATATGATGATATATATGGACAACAAAATGTACTTGTTTAATTAAGTTATTTGTATGCGTAGATATCATACATGGACAAATTATATTATTTCATGGTTTAATAAGACTCATAAATTATACGTTTTTCTTATCATTTAGTTGAGTTGACACACGGTACTGCAAATTTAAACTCCAACTAATAGTATGGATGTAAACTTGATTTTGCGAATTAGGCTTGTGAAACTTTTGCCTTATGGTGTTTCATGTATAGTACTTGTCTATGCGTGTTTTCACAATGTTCTTATAAATGGGTTTAATATCTCACTGTTGTATACGAATTATGTATGTTTCAGGTGAGCCGTATGTTCACGAGTTTGATGAGTTGGTTTGTCGGTCAGGATTGATGAGGACGAGAGGATTACACACGTACAAGATATTGATCATTTTGTTATCTTTGTATTGCTCTTGGGATATTTCTATTCTTGTGTATTTACATTTCCAAGATTTGTCTCTCTCATTTGAAATATTATATATGATGATTTTAATGTTGGATCATCTTGCCGCGATTAGAATCTGCAGAATCTCATGTTGAGGAGGAAGACGAAAGCTTGAAGTTCAATGCATGGAAGAGTAACGGAGATGAAAAACTTGAATTGCTTTATTTCTGATGTATGTGATTTTATAATATGCTGAACCGAATGAATTAAGTTGACCAACTCTTCTGATCCATCTATTTATACACAAAGTATACATACAAAGAGTATATACAAAGAATACATTCGAGTTTGTTACACGGTTTTGATTCGCGCATGACTAATTAACCCTTATTAACTCCCGATCGACTAATGTTGATACCAACAATCTTGGTGAGGTGGAACCTTGCGATGTGATTGGTGGAAAGTAGTCGATTGCGTATAATCCAATATCCCCCTCAAGATATGGATCGAATAAATTTTTAAGAGACATATATCTCGAACATGAAATTATAAGAGAAGGAAGTGATATGTAAGGGTTTTGTAAGAATGTCAGCAACCTGGTCCATTTTCTTGATTGGCATTATTAATCTAATGACACCTTTGGTACCCTGCTCTCGAATGTAATGGCAATCTATTCCAATATGCTTCGCCGCTCATGAAAAGTAGGGTCATTTGGCTATGTGGACAACTATCGAAGTATCACAAAACGGTAGAGTAGTAGCACTTGAATATTCTTGGTAATCATTGAGAAGTTGTTTAATTCCAACTAATTCGCTAGCTACGGAAGCTAAAGCTCTATAATCTGCTTTATAAGCTGAGGAAATTTAAACAGTAGCTTGTTTCTTTCATTTTCAAGAACTTAAGGAATCTCCCAAAAACACATAAAAACGAGTAATACTCCTTGTGTCGTTGCATGAGCCCCAATCCGAGTCTAAGAAGGCTTTGAGTATAATAGGTGTTGTTAAAAATTATACCAATCAACCTTTTGTAAACCGAGTCATCTAGTAACACATCTCCTTCTTCTGAGTTGCATGGGAAATTTTTTAATTTGTCCAACTCCTTCAGCTTGAATATGCTAGTTTTTCAAATCTACAATCATTGTAGGATTATGACTAGCTAATGTGAAGTCATCTATATATAAACTAATAGAGCAACAAATATATGTATTAGCGTATCTTTTATATATATATTATTAGCGTATCTTTTATATATATATTACGTATATTATTATTATTCCTATTTATTCTAGTTACCTTGTATAATAGGTTACCTTGTGTAGTTAGGATTAGGATTTCCTACATGTAACTATATATATGATTAATATACGTGAGAGATAATTCATACTCTCTTTTCTCCAAATATATTTCTCCTATATGGTATCAGAGCCATGGCCCAGACCTAACCATGTGGTGGAAATTGCCGGAATCTGTGTGAAATTCCCGAATCCTCGGTGCCGAACAAAAAATGGTGAGCTCCCGGTGCGCAAATGGCAGGCGGTTCGACGAGCTCCAGGTGGGAGGCTCGGTGCGCTCTGATGGTGTGAGCCCCAGGCGCAAATTGAGGGGAGGCTCGGTGGTCCTTTGTGGTCCAACCTATGTGGTACTTTGTTCGAGGGGAGGATTGTTGAGGTGCAAACAATGTCCCACATCGGTTAAATATGGGAAAGATCTATGGTTTATAAGGAGGGGATAGTAACTCCATTGGTATGAGGCCTTTTGGGGAAACCCAAGAGCAAAACCAGTTGGGCCCAGCCCAATCTGGACAATATCATACCAATGTGGAGTTCGTGCTATCCCCGCGGGGGCCCAACAGTGCTAGCCATCACCATCTTTCTCCCCCTCTCGGCCGTCGCCCCTCTCTTCTCCATGGCCGGCGATACTTCTTCTTCTTCTTCCTCCACCGCCTCTCTCAATCCTTTTCACCTCGCCCATGCCATCTCTAATATCAAATCCCTTATCCCCGTTACTCTAGATCTAAAAAATCCTAATTATCAAAAGTGGAGCCACTTTTTCACGATCACCGTCGGTCGTTTCAGCCTCTCCGATCTTCTCCATGGCAAACCCCGACCGGATTCGATTTCCGCCGACGAATGGCAGCGCGCCGACTATCTCCTCCAATCCTGGATCTACGGCACCATCTCCGACGATCTATCCAGCATGGTTCTCTCAAAAACCTCCACCGCCTGTGATCTATGGAACGCCATATCTTCTCTCTTCACCGATAACAAAGACTATCGAGCCATTCAACTTGAAGAAAAATTCAAGTCCCTCAAGAAAGGCGCTCTCTCCATTCACGATTATTGCCAAATAATCAAGACCACGGCGGACAGCTTGGCCGATGTCGGAAACCCAATCTCCGACAAACAACTCGTTCTACAAACCCTACACGGCCTTCCGAAAAATTACGGGACCGTCGCCAATCTCATCTCCTTTCAAAATCCCCTTCCCACCTTTCTACAGACTCGTTCGCTCCTTCAGATGGAAGAAACAAGAATTTCTGAACCGGAGCAGACCGCTGCTGTTTTCTACGCCTCCAACGCGAACTGTCCATCCAACAGTTGCAACAGTTCCTGCAACAGTTCCCGCGGAGGTAGTTCTTCGCGCTATCAGCGCGGGGGTGGCCGATCCAACCGTCGTGGAGGTCGCAGCACTAACCGTCACCCCATGCAGCACTACGGCTATCATAGTGCTCATGGCGCATCTCAACTTTGGCGCGCACCTTACCGACAACAGTCAATTTTGGGATCCGCTCAAAATACATCGGGCCACCCAGCGGCTCAAGCCTACTTTACTGGACCACCTGAACCCTACACCGGTCACTCGGCTCCTACTCAGGTTCATCCGCAGCAGCAACCGTGCCACAGCTCTGGCAGTTCCATCAACAGTTGCAACAGTTCCTGCAACAGTGCCAACGTGGTGGATCTCGCACACCGTTTGAATACGGTGACACTTCAGCAGCCTACCGAGTCACAGTGGTTCATGGACAGCGGGGCGACCTCTCATATGGCACCACACTCAGGTAATTTCAATTTTGTTTTTAATCCAGGCAGTTAATTCCCCAAACATGTCGTCGTCGGTAATGGTTCCACCCTCCCCATAACCCACATAGGCCACACAATTCTTCCCACCACTCCTTTCCGCCTCACAAATGTCTATGTCACACCCAATATCGTTAAACACCTTATATCTGTTCGAAAGTTCACCCGCGACAACTCATGTTCGGTTGAATTTGATCCGTTTGGTTTTTCTGTGAAGGATCTTCGGAGTCGAGTCGAGATTTTCCGGTGCAATAGCTCCGGTGACCTATATCCATTTGGCGTCCCTCCCCCCACCTCACCTCCCGCTGCTTTCCTCACTGTCACAACACCTTCGTCTCGAACTCTTTGGCATCGGCGTCTAGGCCATCCCGGCAAACACGTCATGTCTCGTTTATTTTCTAGCACTTCTCTTTCCCATAATAAAGACCATAGGGAGTCTCTTTGTAATGCCTGTCAATTAGGCAAGCATTTTCGTCTACCATTTTTTTCTCAAAAATCTACTACTGTTGCTCCATTTCAAATTATTCATGCTGATTTATGGACTTCTCCTGTTTCTAGTCTTACGGGTTTCAAATATTATCTTGTGCTAGTTGATGATTTTACCCATTATTTATGGACTTTTCCCCTTCGAAATAAATCTGATGTTTTTACAACCTTTGTCAATTTTCATACACTTCTCAAAACTCAATTCCAACATCCCCTAAAAGCCTTACAAAGTGATAATGGTCGTGAATTCAAAAATGCGGATTTTCAAAACTACTTCACTAAACACGGCATCCTAAACCGTTTTTCGTGTCCCCACACCTCCCCTCAAAACGGACACGCAGAACGAATGATCCGCACTATAACTAACATGATTCGATCCCTCATCTTTCAAGCCCATCTTCCCCCTACTTATTGGGTCGAAGCCCTTCATATGGCCACACACCTACTCAATATCTTACCTACCAAAACCACACAAAACCGGACTCCTCACGAAGCTCTTTACCTCATCAAACCTACATACTCTCATCTTCGAGTATTCGGCTGTCTCTGTTATCCCAACCTCACCGCCACCGCACCACATAAACTCGCCCCCCGTTCTACTCCTTGTGTCTATCTCGGTCACCCTTCCTCTCACAAAGGCTATCGTTGCCTTGATAGATCCACTGGCCGAATTATAATTTCTCGTCATGTTATCTTCGACGAAACTAACTTTCCCTTTGCTGAGTCAACTCCCCCCAAAAACACCCCTCCTCCTTCTGCCTTGGACGAAAACACACCCTCCTTGTTCCTCCTCCCTCAGACTTCGTCTAACTGTTGCAACAGTTCCTCCAACTGTTCCAACAGTGAACCACCCTGTTCCAACAGTCCGTCCAACAGTCCCATAACACAGCCAACACCTATTTCCCCTGCAGCACTACCTGTCGACCACAACCAGCTCACAACCCCTTCTCCTACTCCCACACCTCCCCCACCTCCCCTTGCTCACCCTATGGTGACTCGCAGTAAAGTGGGCATCCACAAACCCAAAGTCCCTTTCTCTCTCGTTGCATCCTCTACCTCTCCCATTCCCACCAACTATCGCCAAGCTCTTCTTGACCAAAACTGGCGAAACGCCATGATTGAGGAATATACTGCTTTAATTAAAAACAATACTTGGAATGTTGTGCCCCGCCCCCCGTCCACTAATGTTATTTCTGGTAAGTGGATATACAAACAGAAACTCAAGTCTGATGGCTCCCTTGAGCGATACAAAGCACGGTGGGTTGTTCGTGGGTTTCACCAGCAGGCTGGAATCGACTTTGACGAGACTTTCAGCCCAGTCGTCAAACCAGCCACTGTTCGAACAGTTCTCAGTATTGCTCTCTCGCGATCATGGCCAATCCACCAGCTTGACGTGAAAAATGCCTTCTTACATGGCAATCTCTCTGAAACTGTCTACTGCGAGCAACCTCCCGGATTCGTCGATCCATCTCACCCCACTCACGTGTGTCGTCTCAACAAAGCACTCTACGGTCTCAAGCAGGCACCACGTGCTTGGTACAAGCGTTTTGCATCTCACATTACTACCATGGGGTTCAGAGAATGCAAGTCCGACACTTCACTCTTTGTGTACTGTCGCAACAGTTCACGCGACTGTCGCAGCAGTTCACGCGACTGTCGCAACAGTTCCTGCGCCTACCTTCTGCTGTATGTCGATGACATTGTACTTACGGCCTCAACACCTGAATTGCTCCGCTCCATCATCGCTGCCCTTAATCAAGAGTTCGCAATGAAGGATCTTGGCGATCTTCACTACTTTCTCGGGATCTCAGTCACTCGCTCGTCGAATGGGCTATTTCTCTCTCAACGCAAGTACGCCGACGAGATCCTAGAGCGTGCACACATGGCTTCCTGCAACCCTTGTCTTACGCCGGCTGACACAAAGAGCAAGTTGTCTTCGACCGCTGGACCACCCGTTGCAGACCCTACTCTTTATCGCAGCCTTGCCGGTGCACTGCAATACCTCACGTTTACTCGTCCTGACATCTGCTATGCTGTGCAACAAATATGTCTATTCATGCATGATCCGAGGGAACCTCATATGGCCGCTCTCAAGCGTATCCTTCGCTACATTCGTGGAACTCTCGATCACGGCCTTCAGCTCTCCCCCAATCCGGACCTCTCTCTTATCGCTTACTCCGACGCCGATTGGGGTGGCTGCCCTGACACTCGTCGTTCGACATCGGGCTATTGTGTCTTCCTCGGCAACAACCTCATCTCTTGGTCCTCCAAACGACAGGTCACTACCTCTCGATCGAGTGCGGAGGCCGAATACCGAGCTGTCGCAAATGCCGTCGCCGAAACGACTTGGTTACGCAACCTACTTTCTGAGCTGCTCTGCCCACTTTCGAAAGCCACTATTGTCTACTGTGACAACGTCAGTGCCGTCTACCTATCCAGCAATCCTATTCAACACTCTCGTACGAAACATGTGGAGATCGATATCCACTTTGTCCGAGACAAAGTTGCTTTGGGACACGTTCGAGTTCTTCACGTCCCATCCGCCTACCAGTTTGCCGATATCTTCACGAAAGGGCTCCCTACTCAACTGTTCCAACAGTTTGTCTCCAGTCTCCACGTCCTCTCCTTTCCCGTTTCGACTGCGGGGGTGTATTAGCGTATCTTTTATATATATATTATTAGTGTATCTTTTATATATATATATTACGTATATTATTATTATTCCTATTTATTCTAGTTACCTTGTATAATAGGTTACCTTGTGTAGTTAGGATTAGGGTTTCCTACATGTAACTATATATATGATTAATATACGTGAGAGATAATTCATACTCTCTTTTCTCCAAATATATTTCTCCTATAATATGAATCACCACTTCCTTTGGTAAATAAAGAATAATCAGCCTTGGATCGAGTAAATCCAAATTGAACAGTGGCTTATGTTAGCTTGAAGTTCCACTGCGTAGAAGCTTGTCTTAAACCATATAAGGATTTTGTTAATTTACAACAACCTCGGACTGATGATCAGAAGGACGACTAGTGGAAGATTTGTAGCCTAGTGGTAAATCCATATAAACGAACCATTCAACAAAGCATTGTTTACATCCATTTGGCATAAATGCCATTGTTTGACAGTTGCAATAGGCAAAAGTGTCTTGACAATCACATGTTTACCATACTAATTAAATCATTGAAGTGCAACTAGATCTAAAGAATTATTTGATCCAAACCACTCAACGTGAACACCAAATTGATTCCGTACCGTAGTTAAGAACTTGAGAATAAGACGAATAAATTCAAATTTAGCTTTGACCATGCATATCCGAGTGTATCTTGAGTAATCGTCAACAATTGTAGCAAAATACTTATCATCAGTGTCTGAGCTAAATTTATAGCGGCCCCATATGTCATTGTGAATCAATTGACAAGGATGTTGCGCAAGTGTTATTAGAAAGAAAGGGAAGCCTTTTTTTTTTGCTTATAAGCACAATTGGACATATACGTAATGTAAAGATGTAAAGTAATTTATTTATTAGTGAATATATAAATTGCTACTTATTTGAAATGATGATTTCTTCATCCAGGAATACTTAAAGTAGATAAATAATATTGAGAATATGGGAAGACAGTGATATAAGGGTTATTTGATGGTGAAAATAGTCATGTATAATCATTCACTAATTGAATTTAATTAATTGTTAGAAAGCTAATCAATATTGTTCTTCCGATTCATCCTGTAAAGTAATCCAACGAGTCAAAAAAGAAAAAAAAAATTATGCCGACGGGAGAAGGAGGGAGATAGATGGGCGAAATCTACTAATTTGTTTCGGTGATATAACTCTCAGTCTCATCGTATAAGTACATAGAGTTTTACAAAATCATATATAGAGATATAATTTCTTGTTTGTTAGTGAAATGGTATATATATTAAGTACCTTGCAGTAACTTCTCATTCGATTGTTTTGGGCAAGTCAGAGAATTATCCAAATTGGTAGAAAGTGAGGTTGATATCAAAGGGATTAAGTTAATCCACATCATTGGTACAATCTGCAAGTGAAATGGCCTATTAAATTATTGGATATCTACTAAACTGTTTGTCAATAGTGGTCGTGCCGGAGTGGTTATCGGGCATGACTAGAAATCATGTGGGCTTTGCCCGCGCAGGTTCGAATCCTGCCGACCACGATTTTGCTACTTTTTCAATATTTTTGGCTTGGAAATGGAAACATGTAAAAGTTTTTTAGAATTTATTTTTTCCCAATCAGATTTAGTTGCCAGTGTTTGATTTTGTTTCTAAAATAAATGCCTATTAATACAAAGTTTGCCAACTTCAATCTTTCGATCCAGTGCCACAATTATATTGTATTTTTCATAAATATTTGGGATAACTCGTGTATTTTGTGTCTTTCTCCTCTTGTTCTCTTACACTGTTTCAGCAAAGGGTGGTCATCCCCCACCCTTTGCTGGCTGTAATATTTTGTGACATGTATTTACCTTAACAAAAGCAATTTTTATCTTTCAAGTTTCACCTACGGTAGCCTTCGAGCATCATTAAGTTTCTGAATGCATTATAATTTCACTCACTTTATTATACACAATAAATCGTGCACACCTGAATTTACCCAGTTTACAGATATCATAGTACAGTAATAAAAATAGATTTTCTCAATCAATGGTAGAAGAAGTTCTTTATACGTATAAAACAGTATGCGACTACAACTTACTCGGTTCCTAAATATTAGCCCGATTAACAGACCAGGGGCTGTGACAACTGACAATTGAAATAACTTCTCGACAAGATAACATCATGCTCCTTTCTTTTCTTCTTTTCTTTTGCGACTCTATGATTTTGAGAAAAAATATTTTCTCGGCATATCTTAAAACACATGCATTTCCACTGAGTAAACTGTACAAACGAACTATAAATTATGTTATTTGATGAATATACAAAGTTCGCATTAGCCAAGAATACGTTCACCGCCCCCAGTTTGCTTCCACCATGAGTTCTTCATTCGCGCAATAATTACGGCAATATTCAAGTAGGGTAAATAATGGAGCTTTCAGAAACCGCTAATTGTTCTCAGGTTCCAGATTGAAGAGGGAGTAGCGATCCTTGTTTTCCTCTGATGAAGAATGTAAGCTCGGCTGGAGCAACCACCATTTTCAACCATTCTTGCAAGTCTTCGCCTTCCACTTTCTCTTTCTCTGAAAATTATATCGTTCCCAGAATATCAGTATATCAATCCGAAATAGTTTTAGGGTCCATTTGGATGGAGGGATTTGGGGAGGGATTTGATTTGGGGAGGGATTTGATTTGGGGAATGGATTTGAAATGACTCCAATTTTGGAGTCATTTGAAATCCATCACTATTGCTCCAAAATCAACTAAAAAGGAGGGGTGGGGATTTGAAATCCATCTCCAAATCCCTCAATCCAAACAAGTCCGAGGGATTTGTTATTATGGATTTGAAATCCCTCCCCCAAATCCTTCCATCCAAATGCACCCTTATATTTCAAGTAACATTATACCACATACGATTGCAATCATGAAATTATGTCAAGAAAATGTTTTTCTCTCTTTTCGTTGTTCCCTACGCATGGCATGATTTGTTTTTCTATGGCTAATTCTGATTATGATATCCCACATGGAATCCGAATTCAGTAGCTAATTTATAACCTTTCGACATTGTAGAAATAAGAAAGTGACGATGATAACAACTGATGTACGTTGTTTACCTTCAAGGTAGGCACCAAGACCCTCCAAAACAGTAGGATTTGCACGAACAACAGAGATTGCAACATCAAGAGCAGACTGCAGCAAAGCTTTAACCTCTCCTTGAACAAGATCAACAAGTTTTCCCTATCAAGTTCACAAAAAACAAAACCGTACAATCACTACAAATCCCATCGAAACATTTGCAAGTATAATAAAAACTAAAAACAAAAAAGAGAGTATATTATTATTACTTGCTCCTTTCCCCATGGAGAAGATCCACCAGAATCATCCATTCCGCCACCAGAAAGAGTCGACAAAGAGATGGGGCCAATATTTTCATTAAGGCCATATTCGGCGACAGCCTTGTAAGCCATATCTGTAGCTCGTCGAATATCGTCAAGTGCACCTGTCGATACACGTCCAGAGTAAATAAATTCTTCTGCTGCACGTCCGCCGAGAAGAGTAACAAGGCGCCCGCGTAATTCATCTACGAAGAGCAAATACCTATCTTCGCTGCTTGGAGGTGTGTAAGTAAATCCTAGTGCTCCGCCTGATCGTGGCAATATGCTCAGCTTCTGATAAAGAAAACAAAAGTAATGATACATATTAATAATCACCTTCTACTCAATTTATTTTATTCAATTTATTAACATGAATTCTGTAAACAAGTTTAGTATATGAAGAAAGCCGAAAGAATACTACTGACATTACCTGAACCCGAGGTTGTCCAGAGAGAAGATTTGCAACTGCAGTTCCCACAACTGCATGACCAGCTTCATGTCGTGCAACAACACCTTTTTCACTGCCCTTCAACTTGGCTGTCTTTTTTTCGATCCCCTGCAACATAACACAGCTTCGTAAGAAATTTAGGGAACCAAATCATGCAAGGCCAATGCCACAGCATTGAGAAATATAATTACGTTTAATGATAGCAAAACAAAAGTGGCTTGTTTATGTTCTTTGATTGACACACATTATATATATATATATATATATATATATATATATATATATATATATATATATATGTGAGCAAGTAACTACAGAATTTTAAGAAATATTCACTATTATAACTTGTACAATATAAAAGGTCTGATGTTAGATCTGGGCCAAGTACAATTTGTTGGGACTTATTTACTAATTACTTATTAGTAGTGGATACAAAAATTTTGGGTTGCGAAGCGAAGAATATTGAAAATACTAGGTACATTCAATCGTACATCTTACAACTAGTTTATGACTCTAAAACTATCACTCTTCTACATTTCTTCTTTTCGGCCAATCCAACATTTCTCATTCCAAAAAAGACAATTGTTACGTTTCATCTTTCTACACTTTTAATGCATCTTTTGTCACTCAACCACAAGAGTAGATTTCTCCACATAATTTGTCGATCATGATATTTACAACTGTGATTATTTACTTTTATTGTGATGTTGAAGTATTATTGGAGTTCAATTTAACTTTGAGACATGTATCTGATACAGCCATAGTCACATAATTTTGACAATAAAAAATTAGAAGATACTCAATTGCACATTTGAGAAAATACTCAGATTATTCTCAAAACGCACCCCGACATTCCTATGGTTAGTCCATTGGCAATGCATGAATCCAAAAGTAATGAAAGAAGAAAAGTTAATAAAACGAATAGTGACCTCCATTCATTATGTTCTTATAAAATATCTAAATATGCTGCGTTATAATATGTTCGTTTTTGGTTACCACAAGGACCTCCATTAGGAATTAGACAAATTACGAACTATATATCTTTCTCGTTTAATAACCAAAACCTGCTCTCCAAGTTACTCTATTAGAAATCTGAGGACATAGTAAAGAACTTATTTACCCCCATACAAATATTCAAATAAGAAAGAAGAAAGCTTTAATACACTTCACATGTAAAAGGACAACTATACCTACCCACAATCAAAGTCAATCCAGACCTGAATGACTGAAACCTAAACATCTGCCAGCAGTTACATATCCATAAGTCTCACTCACCGAACTTTAACCGGCCGATGCCAAAACAATGGTAGTTTTAACTTGGGTTTTTTATGCCATAATATCACAATATTATCGAAGGTTAAATAGTACTTAAACATATAAAAGAAATGACTAATGTATTTTAAATTTTATTAATCTCTAGGAGTTGTTTTAAACCACTTCAGCTCTCAAAGAATGGCAAGAAATGAAGGGGGTAGTGTATTTTACCGCTATAGACCGCTCTACTGCTTGAATAAAATCATCCCTCTCCACCAACAATTTACTGCTCCTTCCGGCCAATAATGCAGCTTCATTTACCAAATTTGCCAGATCTGCCCTGCACAACATCAAAACGACGGGAAAAACACTTTATAGAAAAAGTCAACAACGCAACACGTCAAACGTTCAGAGCGTGAATAATTAATTTAATTACCCAGTAAATCCCGTGGTCATTGAAGCAATATCACTCAGATTAACATCCTTGCCAAGAGGAAGTTCTTTCTTGGAAGCATGTACGTTTAAGATGGCTTCTCTTCCAATCCGATCAGGTGTTTCGACCTAAAGACAAAATTAGGCATCTTACTTTACAGGAAATGAAAATACTTGCACCACTGTTAAATTAGAATTTAAGGTAGCCAAGTTACCATGACGACCCGATCAAATCTACCGGGTCGACGAAGGGCAGGATCCAAAACATCTGCTCTGTTAGTTGCTCCAAGTACAATGACAGCTGAGTTACTATCGAATCCATCCATCTCCTACAGTATATTTATTTTTCTAGTATTAAGCATATCACACCTGAATAAAATGTATCAAGAAAGAAACACTTTGTTTGAGAAATCATACAGTGAGAAGCTGATTTAACGTTTGTTCCCGTTCATCATTGCTCACGATACGGAATCTGCCATCGCGGCTCTTGGCCACAGCATCTATCTACATAACGAGAAATTGCTTATGAGAAAGATTGTAAATGACAAGTTACCGTAATGCCCTTACAGGTGAAAGAAGGAACCTCGTCTATGAATATTATGGAAGGAGCTTCCTTCTTTGCACGTGCAAAAAGGTCTCTGACACGGGATGCACCCATACCAACATACAGTTCTACAAATTCACTTGCGGAACAGCTTATGAAAGGAACGTCAGCTTCTCCAGCTACAGCTTTGGCTAAAAGTGTTTTACCTGTTCCAGGAAGACCGACCTGGAACACAATAGTAGTTGCAGTTGAAATTATATTCAATTTTGTACATAGGAAATAATTAGCAGAGAAAAATTATTTCAGCTTACCATAAATATAAATAAACATGAACCGAAACCAAACATTAGGTTTTAATTTAACATGTTTATTTTATGAAAAATCCAATGACTGTGTACAAAAATTGATGGGAAACAACGAATCAATAATTTGCTTCGAAGACATAGTCAGGCAAATTTTTATTGACATGCTCATGAAATTAAACAAAAAAAAAGGAGGGAGAGAGGAGAAATGTGTTTCACTTAAGATAGATCACCCGGAATCTCTAAATATAGAGCTTGACTGAGCCGTGTGTCACAATTTACTTCTATACTTCCAAATATTATATTCTTCTATCTACTTTGGAAAAAGACAACTCACCAAGAGAACACCTCTAGGAGGGCGTGCACCAAGTTTTACATACCTGTCTGGATTCCTAAGAAATTCCTGGCCAGTAAAAGCAGAAGATTAAACAATTAAATATATAACTTATTATACAAACATAATTAGGTTGTGAAAGTAGTATTGCATTCTTTTATAAATTGACTAAATAATACGAAATTGCTGAAGTTCTAACATACCACAATTTCTTCCAGTTCCTCCTTGGCCTCATCGACACCAGCAACATCAGCAAAGGTAACAATTTCCCCTTGTTCAGAAACTTTGGATCCCCCGGAATTCTTGGACTTGCGGTTTCTAAGTTGCCCCGGTGTATTCTGTATATTTGCAGTCAATATATCATCAAGCCCTGTCGACGGTTCTTCTTTCAAAAACTATATACAGCATAATGGTTCATACCTGAGAAAAGTTTAGAGGAAACCGGTGAAGAAGACCTGCAAGTACAGCAGCATAGAATAAAGCTATCTGTAGAACAAAAAAGGAATGGAGTCAGATTTCATAAATAGGATATCTAGATCAATATAACGATGACAGAAGCAACAAAAATTAAACTTTAAGGTATACTTGACATCTTATAGATTAGATCAAATCGAAACTGTTCCTGTTTCATTTTCTTTTTCTATTCCTATCTCAATTGCTCTTCATCTTCCTTCTCTTTATTATTCTGTCTTCTTTCTATACCAAACAGAAAATAGCTACTTGTCCTTTTATTCTTTATTATTCTTTCTTAAATCCAAATAAACAATAGCTTAAGATTTCTGAACTTGTTGCAGATTTGCTAAACACATAAAATGTGATGTGTTTAATGCTAAAACTAATAGGGCTTCCTATTCAAGGGTTAGACTTAATTTTATCTCTAAAAAATAATCTGCGTTCTAAGCTTCACTAAGTTATATGTAACTAACTGCTGAAAGCCACAGATTTTTTGGTTTATTAAACTGGATAATGCTGATACATTGTTAGATTATGCTATAAATTTTCTCTTTAACTACTGAAATTCATGGAATTTTAAAAATACTAGAATTCCCTTGTACGTGATCTCATTTGCTAACTACCAACAGAATGGTCTATAATTTATTTGTTAGAATAATATATAGACCTACTTTTGCTTGGTTGAAGTTGTCATTTCCTAAGGCTTCAACCAAAAGTAAATAACCGGGAATCATGGGAACTTAATCAATCATCACATCATCAAAAATTAAAGTGGAGATTTTGCTTCTGTGTTATATTAGTGAGACTACATATGTACTGTATATCAAAGCAAGAATCTTCAAGCCATTGCTATAAGAACACTTGGCAACACAAAAACTCACAAAAGAATGAAACTTGATGGTCCTAGTTTTCCAAAATCATGTCATATTGAACTATCAAATGTTAGACCTATTTTTTCAAGCAGATTCCAAAGCAAAAAGTTTTGAGAAAAAACAATAAAGCAATAAGAACTCACCAATGCAGAATTCAAGAATCCACCGGACCTCTTATCCGGAGAACCAAACTCGACATCATTCTCTAGCATCTTCTCATACGGCGTCTTGATGTCAACCGGCCTTGTGGTTGTATACAGCACCCTCTTCGTGGGACCCACGCTCCTCAACAAAGACTCCGAATCCTGAAACTTACTATTCACCTCACTCGCAGCACTCTCAATACTCCCAGGCACAGCTTCTCCTCCCTTCAACTTAAACATAATGTGCACACCATCAACCTCCACCTTGTGCACTTGATTACAATTAATCCTACTCAAAAACTCGCTATACGGAACACTAACGAACGTGGTCGGAGTCCTAGGCTCGGAGCCAGGCAGCGGAATCCCGGGCCGAAGCAATCTCATCACAAACATCACAATCCCTAATTGTATGAGCAGAACACCCATCTCTTGTGCTTGAATTATCGGCTGCCATCTCCATTTATTACTGTTGCTGCTCCACCAATTGTTCTTCCCCTGCTTCTCCCTCCGGCCCGAACCCGAACCCGAGCCCGAACCGGGGCCCGTTTCCTTCGGGGTTTCTGACCCACTCGTTTCGGCTTTCTCAGACGAATCATTGTCGTGTTCGTGGGGGGTATTGGCGTAAATTCTGGATAATTTCCACTTCGGATTATTGCAATTATTTAGAAAGCACAATTGAAAATTCGGAACCCTAGGCGGCGACAAAACATCGTACAGCAGGCGACCAGGTTTTCCATGGAAAGCTCTATACCGACTGCAAACGGAGGGGCAATTGTGTAAATAGTTGCGATGATTGTTGTATCTAAAAGTCGAAATTCGTCTGTAGATTATCGTCGTGTCGACGGTGGCTGCCATTATCTGGGAGGAAGAAAAAAAAAATCCAGGAAAATGAAAAAAAAAAAATCAACTTGAATTCATACAACACCGGAGATTATATATATACATTTACAGAGGCGGAGATTATTCCAGTTTCCACTAGATATGTGGGTTAGAGAAGGGGATGGAGAACGGCAATATCAGCCGTTAGATTGGTGACGACGGTGGTTTCTGGCCGTTAAATAGTTTTGCACGAGTGCGTTTCCGTTTTATCCGATTTCTCTCGTTCTTCTCGCTTATGTGGCAGTTTGTCCAAACATATAATTCTATATACCGTTTAAAAATAGTATTAGTTAGAAATCCCCATCAAGCTAGCTCAACTGGTTTCGGAGGCAGTGTTGGTACGAGGTTCTAGAATCGAATCCTGGCAGCCGTAGTGTGAGAATTTCAACTCCAATGAGGGTTGGTTTCTAATGGGCACCAGGTCCGGATCCGCTACTTAACGAGCCGTTGAGTCACCATGACTATTTAGATTTCTCCATTAAATACTTGTCGGACCAAGGGATGGGAGCCGTGGGGTAAGGGATTTCGCATTTTGGTACAAGAAATCCCAATCAATTATGCAATTAGTAGCTGAAAGTCTTCATAAATGACCTATAAATTAGCAATAAGAAGATACCGAAATATTCTTTGCTTAGAAATAAGACTCAATTTTCTCAAAAAAAAAAAATTAATAAATAAGATTCTCAATCGAGTTGAGCCTACTCGATGAGTCAATACAATTTTATTTGAGTTGAGCCTAGTTAGTTAAGAATTTTGTCGAATTTGAGTCATTCTATTAAGCCCGAAAAGTTTATAGTCGAGTTTGAGCTTGTTATGAAAACTCAACTCGAAATAAGCTTATTTAAATAAATGATTTTGTTAAATTTATTATTGAACAAAGTGTTTTATTAATAAATGAAAATTTGGATTTACATTCATAATTGAACTTGTTTTTTCAAGCTTATAATAAATGTAATTTAATGAATTCAAAAAGTGTTTTATTTTTTTCATATAACAAATATTCATGTGTTTTCGTTGATTTGAATCGTTTGGTATGAAATATATATATGAATATGTAGATTTAGCCCAAGAAATGGTTGTTGACCTTGATAGGAAAGTGCATGGTGAAAATATTCTCTTCAAATTTGATATGTTTAAGGCATATGATAGATCGGAATGGAGATTTTTGGACTTTGAAAGTTTTGGAATTTAGGGCTCTCATAGATCGTGAGTGATATGTTGAGAGATGCACGAGTAATGTCAGACCAATGTTCATATTAAATCAGTGGTTGGTCTCACGCTTTATGTGTATCCCCTTTTTAGGTTCTCTAAATAATTAGAGTGGCGCAATATAGCGGGGTTCGAAGAATCGCAAGCCTTGATTTCTTACATGTCCTGTCTGAATTTCATTAAAAACGATGTCTCGACTTTTCGCTTTTAAAAGTCTAATGTATAATGAAAATTTTTAAGATTCTATTTTGCACTCTATGCGTTAAGATATCAATAAAAACGAATATAAGACTTTGTCTCCCCCTAATTTATCACCCAATTAAACCTCTATCATGCAAGTTACGTCTTCTGGCTATTAACCCGAGACACTATAATAATTATACCACGTTCTCGCATGTATTATAATTCTATTATTCACAAGCAGTTCATTATATATCTACGCTAACCAGTTTTGAATAAAGTATTAAAGATCAAGTCTCGCCAATGGCTACCTACGGTGATATATGTATGTATACAATACCACATGTAATTAACACACTAATCTGGTGAAAACTAGTCGAATGTTCTTCTATCACTATTCTAATTATTAAAACGATATGTCGATTAAATTTGAACAATAACACATAACAACATAACCTAGCTAGATTAATGCACTAAATAAGATCATATAGAAGAAATAATCAGGAAATCAAACTTGCATAACAATAGAAAAATAGGTTCAAATTCACCACATAGAGTTCCGACAAAATTCTAAATTAAAATTTAGCTACTCATATTCTTAAGCAAAAACATTATGAAAATATTAAAATACATAAATTCAGAAAAGAGATATAAAGAACAAACTATGATGAAGGGTTGTCAAGTTTTCGTCTTCGATTCTCCCTTCTCTCGCTCTTCTTGCTCTAAGATTGTGTAAAAAATATCCTTTTTTCATGTTTGGTATTTGCTCTTATATAGATGTTAAGACTTGGTAAAAGATCAGGGTTTTCTTGCGCAATTTGAACTCCCAAATTATACCTCCGCGTGCATTCGGACGACTGTCCCATGCCAATACAATTCTCGGACGCCCGTCTCGAGCTTCTGTTAGATTTCTGCATTTGGGATGTCCGTCTAAGAATTTGAACTGATTTCAGACGGCCGTCTCGGTCATTTTTGTCTCTGACTTGTTTTCTTCCATTCTTGTTTGACTTTGACCCATTTTTTACCGTTTCATTATTAAAACGACATAATCTTCAATTTGTACCTAAAATACAATAATCAAGTCATTAAGCACCATTATATCGATAAAATTCCACAAAAATCCTCGTAAAAAATTGTATAAATTGGGTGTAAAACCTACACTCCAACACTATATGAAGGGAAAATTGTAAGTTTGGTAATATACGTTCTCATGCTTAGAGATTTGGTCCTCCAAATTTCCATATTTCAATTTTACATGCAATAACTATGTAAAATTAGCATTTTTTTGTCCTATTTTACTCGAACTTTTATTTATACCCGTTCATTAAATGATATAGGTGACAAACTCATCGAATTTTATTCATATGAACACTTAAAATTTACAAATGATCCTCTACAGCTTTATAAATTTGTCCTCTCAAATAACCATAATTATATACATCAAGGCTAATTCAGAACTCGAACTTATCTTCATTCTTCCTATCCTATACTTTTTTTTTTTTACCTTTAAAATCATAAATGTTTTTTGTTTCTTAATTTTTTGTAGTTCCTATTATGCCATCCATGATAATAAGTTATTAAATAATGTATACACATTAATGCATTAAATTGTTATTAAATTATTCTATCAAAAGACGTTAGGTACATACTCTAATAACTTTTGACATCATATTAATGAAATTGATGAACAACCGTGTAATTTGGGAGAATTACATTTTTCGTCTCTCATGTTTGTCATGATTCTACTTTTGGTCCCCTTGTTCCAAAATGAACAAATTTTACCTTCAAGGTTCAATTTTAAACACATTCTAGTCCCTTCGTCATGTGTTCGTTCACATGTAACGGAAGACACTATTTTGGGGCGAAAAGTTAAATTTAAAATTGCTTCGGGACTGGGAAATAATAAAACATCTAGAATACTATTTAGAATTAATTTTTTTTAATATTATTTAGTATAATAAAAATAAATTGAATAATATTTAATTTTCACAAATAAAATGCAAAAAAAAAAAAAAAATACATTAGATTTTTTTTGTTGAATAATATTTTAAATTTAACAAACAAAATGATATATATGCATAGGGAAAAATACAGTTTCCATCCCTCAAGTTTGTTCCAATTTAACATTTGGTCCTTCATATTTAAAAAAATCAACACTTTCACTCATTTCCGTCAATTTTTTCCTAAAACTAACAGAACTGAACGTATTCCCATCACTACCATACTGATGGATTTACAGTAAACTGTAAACATCGAAAATGACTAAAAGTGTCTAATTATTAAAATATGATAGACAAATTGAGTTTTATATAAACATAATAGAGTAAACTGCAAAAACTACCCCTGTGTAATCTCGAAATAGCAAAAACCCCCCTATGATAAATAAACTAGCAAAAACCTCCCCTGTGAAATTATTTAAATAGCAAAAACCCCCCTATGGAACTATTTGAGGGTTGACTTGATATAAAAAGACACAAATACCCCTGGAGTCTTGCAATTAATAAATTCTTATATTTTATAAATATTTTAATTATTTTATTTAAAAAATAATCAATTTAGTTGTTTACTATTTTTTTTAATTTATAAACAAACAAATTAAAAAGAATATATATACATATAATATGTATATATATATAAATACATTTTGAGGGACAATTTTGTCATTTCAAGTCTAAAAAATCAGCTAGGGGGGATTCTGCCTTTGACTAAATTTCATGGGGGGGTTTTGCTAGTTTATTTATCACAGGGGGGTTTTCGCTATTTCGAGATAAAACAGGGGTAGTATTTGCAGTTTACTCAAACATAATAACCAAATGTTGAATTGTTGTAAACTTAAAGGACAAAAACTGTAAATTTCCCTCTATTATAAGTACCAGTACTCCATTAAATCCCCAAAAATGAGTTGAATCATCAGCCCAGAAAAAGAAGAATGAGAGTTGCAGAGAGATGTATGGGAATTCTTATAAAGGGCGGTTACCCCTCTCTCTACACTCGCATGATTTCTTCAAGAAAAAGAAAAGAAAAAAAAAAACAGCCCTTGAAGCAGAAGAAGTAAGAAGAAGCCATAGTTATCACACTGTGTGTGTGTTTTTTCATGGGTCGATGCCATTCGCTCGTATATCTGTATGTAATGTGTAATGGAGGCTGTGATGATTATTTTTCTTGGATTCTTTTTTTTTTCTGGGCTGATGAATTTCATCGGGCATTTGAGATCTAGCCCACCCGTATCTTGGCGGGGCGACCCGGATGGCCTTTATAGGCAACCGGTTTTTTTCAGTTGCCATGGCGTGGTGGGTGCTCTCTTTTGCCTGCTTCAACTACAGATCTGAGCCTCAAATTTATTTTAATTTTTTTGTTAAAAAAATCCGGAAAATGGAAATCTGTGTTCCTTCTATTGAATTTTTTTTTTCTTTTGTTATTTATTTATTTATTTATTTTAACTTTTTTATTATGTTTGTCTTTTATATAAAAAAGAAAAAAGAAAAAAGAAGAAAGACAATTCTATTTTATATGCATATTTCATTTTGTTTGTTAAAATTAAAATATTATTAAAAAACAAATCTTTTTTTTTTAGAAGCAGCAAAAGTTTTACTGGGCAAAAGTTGCTACTTGCTACCTCAGCCCGCTTAATAAACAAAAGAGCAATGCTGGAAGTAAAAAGAGCTAATTGAAAAACAATCCTTCAATAATAATCGAATTCGAAGTCCACCCTTTCTCTTTAGCCACTCGCATTTCTTCCCGGCCAGTGCAGCAGCAGCAGAAAAGGAGAACGAATGATTTTCCTTCGAAGTAGCTCCACAGCGCATGGTAAAATTTCCGAACATGCGCGCCACTAAAAAAAACCTTAATTTTCGGCGGAAACTTCAACTTCCAAATGTCCTTCCACCTGTGTTTAGAAATTCCACTGTTCGCTTCCCCACCAGATTGCGTGCGTATTCATTTGGGCCCTGCTAGTCATCGAGAGAATGAGATGATTGCAAGATTTTACCGACTAATCTCTATTGACCGTGAAATTCCAAATCATCGTATCTCGAGCTTGGGAACTTCAAATAGGAACCGAAAGTGTACGATCGCGATCTGATGAATTCAAATGTGGTCTGAAGACATTTTCTTGAATTTGCAATACTGAAGTTACAGAGATATGTACACAAAGACGTACCAACATGAGAAAAGGAAAACTCCTAAACTTCCTATGCTACAGGAGATTTCCTCTCAACAATAATAATACAAAATATATTTACAACTAAGGAAATACAAAATATTTTCCAACCATAATTTGCTCCGAGAATCAAGACTATAGTATTCTCATTCGATACTCGCCAATACTCCCCCTCAAGTTGGAGCGTGCTAATTTCGAACGCCCAACTTGCCAAGAAGAAAGTCAAATTATCGTTTTCCCAAAGCCTCGTAAAGATATCAGCAAGTTGCATGGTCGTATGCACGTAGTATCTTCAATTGCAATATAAAAAAAAATAAAAACCAATAGTCAGGATGAACTTTCTAACAATTTTTTTTTTTTTTGCCGTTTCCAATTCGATTTTTTAAATTGTTTTTCTCATTTGGATTTCCAAAATTTGATTCCATTTCTCTTAAAAAAAACAATTGCATCAAAATTGAAACTAAATAAAAAAAAATTGGAAATTTCCAATTTTGAATATAAAAAAAGGTATTTTATCAATGTATTTAAAAAAAATCAAAATTATATACTTATAATATCAATATTGTTATATATTTGTATAAATTATCTGAATATATTATATGTCAAAGAATATAAATAATATGAAAATTCGAATTTAGTTTTGATATAAATAATTATATTAATAATTTTGAAAATTAGACTTTCAAAAATTGAATAAATATATTTGATTTAATTTCAAAAAATAATTCAACATTTAAATAAATAACTAAATTTTACATAAATTCCACTTGTATTGTAAATCACATGGACGAAACCCTCTTGTGTAACACGGTGTTAATTGTTAACGGAATGAGGATTTCATGCAAGATAAAATAAAACATAAATAATTCTATGCAATAAAATTAACACAGGGGGGTTTGATGCAGATTTTCCATAACACGTGGGGTTTTTATGCAGTTTGCCCAAGGCATGAGTAGTATTATTTCTTTCTTCTCGACATCTTTTCGCATGTGTAAAAGATACAAGAAGTGATTACTTTACAAACCACCTCTCAAATAGGTGCAAATAATAAATAAAATTAAGATAAATACAAACTTGTATTTTTAATTTATTAATTGGTTTTTTTTTGGTTAGTGTTCCATGCATAGAAACCGGGTAACAAGAGAACAATAGTAAACATGAGCATAAATAGAGGATCAAATGAAGTTAACAACCAAACAAAAAGATAGATATATTTGGGGCCACATTTATCGGTTGAAGCTAAATGCTTCTTTTTCCATCATTATTCAATACAATGTACACACTTGGTTTACGTTAGCCATTTTTTTTTTGTCTTATCTCATTTTCTTGAATTTTCATGGTACCCTGAGAAAACGAACATTTAATTTAAAAAAAAAAAAAAAAAAAAAAATCTTCATGGCTGTTAATGCAAACGATGTTCATATTTGTCTGTGCAAAATACTAAACTATTCATGGAAAACATGTGTTGCAATTTCAACAGCACATCCTTTTGCTTCGTTTTCTTTCTTGTGTTTATTCGTTGTGTATATATCCTTCCCATCCGTGTTTTGGTTCTTGATATATTCGTTTCCTCTCGTCGTTTCCACTTGTTTCATTCTTAGTATCTCCTCCGCCCTCGGAGATGGCAAAAAGTGTAGAGACAACGAGAGGGAGGGCGAAGAGGAAATTAGTGACGGAAATTCCAACTTTGCGTCGGATAATTCCGATAATAATAATACAAAAAAGTCGTACACGCGGGTCCATTCCGTTAGACGTAGACGAGCTAAAGAGCTCAAAAGGGACGACGACAACAACAACAACAACAAGCAACACCACAAAGTCGAAGACAAAAATGCATTTATTACCTCAACCAATTTCAACTTGTACGATAATATCGTCGATAAAAAGCCCTTGATAGAAGAATGCGCGAAAGAGATTCGTGATGTGGAAGTGGACGATTACTCGCTGCTCGAAACTACCAAAAGTAGTTCCACCTCACCTCATCGTCAAAGTTTGTTGAAACAAGAATCCAGAGACGAGAAAACTACAAAAAAGGAGTCCTTGAAAAACGAGGAGAGTGAAGAAGAAGAAGAAGAAGAAGAAGACGATAAGAAGAATGTGATAGATATTGGAATTTCGGAACCTGAAAGGAACAAGAGGCTCGAGAGTTTGATCGCTAGACGAAGATCACGGAAATTGCTTAGCCTTCAGGTTAGACGAACATTGATGGACATAGACAAAACCGACAGACCGAGCCAAATTGCCTCGATTGTAATACCTAAAAGCAACATTCATTCTAGTCTTTCGAGCCCCTTTTCGCCTGGCCCCGGTTCAGCACCTTCGATTTTGGTACCAATGAGGAATCCTTTCGACCTTCCTTACGACCCGCAGGAGGAAAAACCTGACCTCACGGGCGACGATAGTTTCCAACGAGAGTTCATGCCACCTAACAATATTACTAATCGAGATATCATGTTCTGCAGGCACGAAAGCTTCACCCTAGGGGCTTTCTTCCCCGGCGAATACAATCACAACCGCGACTTTTTAGTCCACGATTTCGGATTCAGACAAAGACCATCTTTCCAAGGATACCCGAGAAATCATTTTGGTAAGAAAAAAAAATATATATTTCTATTACAATCATTTCTCATGAAGAACTCGTATTCTATGTTTTCTTTTATTCCTTTGTCATGACAGATAGAGAATTCACCTCGATAATTGAGCAAGAATCGCACGAAAGGACTAAATCTAATCCAACTAATGACAACGCTGACGATGACGACGATCAAATAAAAGAAGTCATTCAAGTATATGAGAACGATATCCACAATCATAGCGAAGAAGACGCAACCTGCAGCGAGGTCGAAACAAGCATGCCGATTCCGCATGAAAATTCGAGCACTATTTCTAACTCACCGTCTTCATCGGAAGAGAATGAACCCGTTTACAAGATAGACAAAGAAGCAATACTCAAATCTCTCTCTTTCATGGCTCGAAGAAACGTTGTCCAAGAAGATCCGGTTCTTACAGATAATAACAACAACAAGCCGATAATGAATCATTTTAACTACAACAACTGTCCATTCGATGCTTGTAGTAGTAGTAGTAGTAGTAGTACTAGATTGAAGGAGCGATTCTACTACGGCGACAAGTTCACTAGACGCCACGCTCGGTCCTTTTCAATTGCTTCCGATTTGCAAGTGGAGGTCTCCGAAGTTAGTTCCCCTCCTCTAACAATTGACGAGAACTACTCTTACCATGATCAAGATGAAGATATCTCGTCGTACGATGGTGACATGGAAAAGAAGATCCCTAATTGGGATGACCAGGAACAGGACTTGTGGGCAAGTTCGTTTCGGTTGTCCCATCTCGATGACAACGAAATTAACGAACAAGATATGTTCACAAAGGACGCGTTCTCAAGAATCAATAATGGCAAGAGGTATTGCATCAGCTCGTCTTCTTCGACTGCTGATCTCCAAGACATCACCGGCGACGGTGGTACAAGTCTGCATGACAAGATCCACGAGATGTTCCAATACAGCTCAGTTAATCCGCACGAGAATAAACGAAAGAACAGATGGAATTTACTCGCCCATACATTGGATGGATATGAATCTGGAACATCAGTAGCGGTGAGTCCTCCTGTATATAGTATTAGGTGTTAAACTCTACGCGTGCGCGTTTAATAATGTGTCGTTTTTACCGTCTTATAATTGAATAGGAATCTTCTAATCCGAAGAGGCGTTTAGGTGAGGATATGGAACACTTGGCTTCGGACAACAATACTATAAGGTCTCGTTCCCAAGACTCCGAAGAAACAATCAATAATATTAATGATGTAAATATCGGACCGATCGAACGTAGTGAAAGCGAACAAAGTTTTGGCGAAGGAAGCAGTAATCGAACTACACTCGGTTCAAATGATCCCCAGCCGATACCGTTGGCTCCAAATAATGTGGGGTTCGAACATGTTCAGGCATCTTTAATATCACCCACATCTGTACTTGTACCGACACTTTCATTAGACCAAGGCTCCTTGTCAAGCTTTGATCATGATATCGACGATCAAGTTTCGAGTCCGCCGGTCGTACAACAAAACTCAACAGCTTCAGTACAGGTTCGCTTATAAAATTTACGAGAAATAGAAATCGAAACTCGAATATGAATTACAATTGCACTTCATATATTATAGCAGGAATCATCTCAACCTTCAACGAGTTCTTCGACTACAGAAGCTGACGATACTGAATCTGTTGACAAACAGGACAATATTCCTCAAAACGACGTAAAACAAAAAGAAATACTCGGTGGCACCTCACAAACGGAGGAAAGTAGAAACAATCACGACGTTTCGATCGAGGAAACTCAAACAACTACAAATCACACTGATAACACAAATTCGTCACGATTTGTTGAAGAGGTATGCTTTATGTTTTTCCGGGCTTTCTTTAACAAGCACTTTCAGTTTTTCCACGTTAGTATTTCAAACGTTAATACGAGTCTGTGGTCACATATATATAAGGAGGAATTGTCCGATCATCAAGATATGGTTAATGTAGAAGCATCCGGTTATTTTACTGAAAAATCGGCAAGTTGTTTGGATCACAAAGAGGAAAACTCACCCTCAAATGAAGATACGGGAATCAAGAATTGTTCGAACGAGCACATGGACCATGAAAGACAAACAGCCTCAACGAGTTCTAATTTTTCCGATGGGACAAAAGATGATGCAGTTCAAAATTTGGATGTAGATGAAAATCATCTTGCCCTCTCACGGCTTGTGGAAGGCAACGAAAACTCGGAAATATATATGAAGAACGAACACGATAGACGAGCCAAGCAACATGATGGTTCGCATGAATTAATGCCAGTCGCTGAAGATAAGTTAAATTAGGAACTGTACTAATTTGTAAATTTGAAGGTGAAACCGACTAATTCATTAGACGACGAAATTAAAGAATAACGTGGAAAAAACATCGTACTACCGACAGTACTATTATAGCAGCAGATGTACGACAACCCCCGTTTTCATTTGCTTATACGTCGTTGAAATGTACATTAATTATACTCCACCAAAAAAGGAGTGTTGCATATGTTATTTATTCTAATATGTAGTAGAGATTCATTTAAAATGTACAAAACCACTCCATAATCCCGTATTTTATTCGCTTTATGTCGTGGCCTTGGAACACGATTTCTTCAAACAATTAGTCTATTTGAATCCTCATTTGAAGGCATATACATATATATACATCAAAAATATGTATATAATCAAACATATATCAATTATTAATCTCTCCGTTAGCAATTCTTTTGCGCAGGATCTCGCGAATTCTTCAACGGGCCTCGTCCAAAAAGGCAAAGAATCATCTTATTGTTGATGAGACATACATATTGTAACATATTACGAGATTCGGAAAAAGTTTATGAAAATATCGTAGATCGCCCGTAAAAACATAAACAATAGATATATAAGAGATGTGAAAATCATTACATCTAGTATTGTTATATAAAGTAGCTCGACAAAATGGACACGAGCTCGAGCCAAAAAAGAAGGAATTCGACGAGCTTGAGATCGACAAAATAGACTCGAGCTGGGGCTCGAGCCTGCCAAAAGAGGCGAGCTCGACTCGTTCACACCCCTAGGCGGGCCTCCCCAGGCCACCCCCGATATCTAACATTAAACATTAAATAGAAACTTCAATTTAATTTATGGGGAAATATGCAATACCCCTCGAATGGGAAATAGTTTGAACTAAATTCAATTGACTTTTAAAAACTTTTGCTTATACCCAAATTTCATTCTTATTTAATGAGTCCCCCTGGACTAGTGTGAGAAGACAAAAATACCCTCAACTACTATAACCTTAATTATCTGTCCACCTCTATCACTTTCATCTTCTCTCTTCTCCACCTAATCCCTCAACTCTCTCCAAAAATTCCGACCTTCCTCCACTGCCGCGCCATCGCCCCTCGTTGCCGCCGGCGCTTCCTCCTTCGTCTCCACATAAATAATCTCTTTCTCTCTTGTTCGTTATCTCTATCGATTTCTCTCTCCTTACACCACCATCGTCTCCACATAAATCTGTACACCACCACCACCATCGTCGCTGTCTCCTTCGTTTCCACGTAAGGCTCTTTATCTCCTTTTCATTATCTCTCTTGATTTCTCAGTTAGTTTTTTTTTTTTTTTTTTTTTTGAGATCTGTCCACCACCACCGTCGCCGCCTCTCCCACTCTCTCTTTCGTTCACCGCCGCCACCCCCGTTGTCGTCGACTCCCTCTTCTTCTCTTTTGTTATTTTTCTATCTTTATTTATGTACTTTTCGATTTCTCCTTTTCTTTATTATTATTATAATTGTTAAAAAATATTATTATTATTATTATCATTATTATTATTATAAGATTAGAAGAGAGTGGGGATTGAGATATTAATGAGGAGAGATAAATTAGAGGAAATAGAGTGTAGATATTAATGATGAGAGAGAAATGAGAGGAGAGAGAGTGTGAATATTAATGGGGATAGATGAATTGAAGGAGAGAGAAATCAGTTGGTGGAATAAAAAATATAGGTTCATAGTAGGTTTTAGTAAGTTTGAAATTTGAAAAAGTATGAATAGTGTATTTTCAATAGAAATTTGATAAGAAAAAAATAGGAATTTCTGGATAAAACTATCAAACAAACATGATCTCAATTTTATGAATAGTATAAAACTTGAAATTAAGTTTTGAAAACAAAAACAAACATCCCCTTAGTCTCTCAAGCTCATATGTGCTTTGGTGCAGTTCAATAATTTTTTTCCTTATATGTTATAGGATTAGTTAACCATCAACGCATCACGAGTTCAAAATATATCTTTGTGATGGAAAGCAAGATTTTATTCGCATCGAGTATATATTGTTTATTTGAATGTATTTGCCATTTTAAATAATAATCCTCACTACTCTCTCATTTCTTACAAGACTTTCTAGGATTTTTTTTTAGATGTTTTGTAGGAATTCATTATATTTTTCTAAACTACAAATGTTAGCCATTAGATAAGGTCGATCTTCACTGTCCGTTAAGGAGGTGAATTGATATAAATTTAAATAGGGACCTAGTTTGTAAGGCATCCAAAAATCCAAACATTGAAAGCAATACAAGTATTTTTCCTACAAATTATTCTTGCATTCCTACATTTATTTGCTATTTCTACCAGTTAGTATTTCCAACACTATTTTTACACCTTAGGGCTAAGTTCTTATGCTATGGAAGTTGTGCAATTGATTGACAGTCATGTTAAGGACTTCAAATCAAAGGCCATTTCATGAGAGGAATCCACACAGATCCACTACAAGAGCCTCACGCATTACAATCTCATGTCATAATTCGGCCGCATCAACCGCTCTCAGCCTCAACACATAACAATTTCACGTCGGAATTCAACCGTATCAACCGTTTTGTGTCACCGTTGCCGTACATCCCCAAAGACACCGATTTCATGGAACCGTATACCACCACTCAAGTAACATGCACAGACACTCACTAACTTCACCCTCTACGGTAGAATTATATGCCATCATCAAGCGAAACGTGGACGCATTGAAGCACATCCAACTCGGCCTCACCCTCTCTGATTCCGGTGCCTATGGATATAGTACATGTCTGGCGTAACAATCTCACATCAAAATTCGACCACATCACCCGCTCTTTGCCACAATTTTTTTGGAGTTAAACATGATTCTTTAGACATATTTTTCTTTAAGAAAATAATGGAACAACATGTAATATTTTTCTAAGGAGAGCATTGCTATTATTATTTTGATACTCCAAATTATATTTTGTGTCTAGGGAATATAAGTTTGAACAAACATATCATTCGTTAGCGATTTTAACTCTATTTATTAACCATCTATAATAAAACTCAAACTTAAAAACTAAAGATAAGTACGTTCATTCAAAGGGCATTTCACAACAGGAATAAACGCAGAAGGATTAAAAGAGTCTCCACCTTATTGTATATAAAGATACATTTTTCATATTGAATTATTCATCAATTACCAAGTGTTTTTTTCAAAAGTGTACATTCATAATATATCAATAAATAAAATAAAATGTGAATTATAAATACAGTTTGATTCATACTGATTTAATTTCATTAAGAGTAGTATTTACAATAATTTGCTTTGTCGCTAAAATAATATGTCATCCGTGCGGTTGGTTACGCTCCTTAGATCAACACGTTCAACTCACTTCAAATTTGATGTCACTGAAAATGCACATGTTGCGCTAACACAGTAGTTATGAAGCTCGGCTCGAGTTCGACTAAAAAATAATAATAAAAAATGTACAAAAAATCAAGTTGATCGAGCTTAATTTGTGTTCAACTCAATTAAAACTCGGTTGAACTTGATTCAATTTCTTATCAAACCATGTCAATCGCAATTTTAAGAGATCCATAAAAAATCAAACAACCTCAAAACATCTTTCCTCAAAATGAAATCAAAATAAGTTCCAAAACGCTTCCAAACATCGCCTTAATTCTTTTTTTTTTTGGTTAATGAGATTTTATACACAATATTTATATTAATTGCAAAACAACCCCACTTACAAGAATCACCCATATTATTAATGAAATAATTTCATATAATTGGTTTTCGAATTTTATCTCTCCTACATGTCAAAATAGTGTATTTTTATTGGTTAATGAGTTTCGTTTTTACAAACAATATTTTGATTAAAAAAATGTAGGAGCTATATGCTATATTTATAATTTCCCAATTGAGGAAATTTTATGCACAATATTTATATTAATTGCAAAAAAACCCCACTAACAATAATCACCCATATTATTAATGAAATAATTTCACTTTATTGGTTTTTAAATTTTGTCTCTCCTACATGTCAAAATAGTGTCTTTTTATTGGTTAATGAGTTTCCTTTTTATAAACAATAGTTTGATTAAAAAAAATGTAGGACTTAAATACAATTTTTTAATTTTCCAATTGAGGAAATTTTATGCACAATATTATATTAATTGCAAAAATACCCCACTTACCATAATCACCTATATTATTAATTAATTTCACATTGTTAGTTTTCAAATTTTATCTCTCCTACATGTCAAAGTAGTGTCTTTTTATTGGTTAATGAATTTCCTTTTTTTTAATCAATCATTTCATAATAAAAACGTAAATTCATAAAGGCACATAATTCTTTTTTTGGTTAATGAGATTTTATCCACAATATTTATATTAATTGCAAAAAAACCCCACCTACAAGAATCACCCATATTATTAATGAAATAATTTCACATTATTGGTTTTCAAATTTTATCTCTCCTACATGTCAAAACAATGTATTTTTATTGATTAATGAGTTTCCTTTTTATAGACAATATTTTGATTAAAAAAATTGTAGGACTTAAATGCAATTTTTATAATTTTCACATATTATTATATTTAAATTAATTTAGATAAATCCGGAAATTATATCAATTTCAATTAATCACTTTATTTGTTAAATTTATTACATTCCTTAACTCTCCTATAAATTATCATTCAACACATTCACCTTAATCAACTTTTCCACAATCATTTTTTCTGTTTCGGAGATATGGAGAGAATTCTTGAGAAAGAATTGCATTAATCACCTACATGCAATGGTATATTTTATTGTAGTCCTTTTGTAGTATAATTTTAATTTATTGCTTTATTTTGTATTTGATTTCTTCATTCAATTCTATTTACAGCCTTTGAGTAATGCTTTTGTTGAAGCTTCTCGGTTGACAGGATTGTCTACTATCAACCTTCGCTACAAGGACGACAATCATTTTTAAGTTGTTGTGTGTTCGCGACAAAAAAATATGGAAAAATGTATGTGTTGTTGACTACGGGTTGGACAGAGTTTTGTTACGCATATAACATGGTTTTGCGGCAACAAATAATCTTTTTATTTTAACGAATGGGATGATGTACTTGAGGTCTGGCTTGGCCCAACCTTTCAAATATCAAGTATCAAAGTATACCAACAAAATATTATCTAACAAATACTAAATTAGTGGTTATCATTTCATTTGGTACAATATTGGTACCATATCGAACTTATACGAGATTTACTACAATCCATTATAGTGTGGGTAAAGATATAGACAACCTATCATAGAAAAGAATTATGTTTAGCTACACATATTCTTACTAATTTTTTAAATTAAAATTTTAAACCAGATGAAAATAAAAATACGAATGTAGGGTATTATAGCGTAAATAATTGATTATTAAATATTTTAACACTGTATTTTGGTTTCGGAATACATGAGTTCTTTTGTCTAACTTACAATTTATGTATCTAAATTAGTGTAATATTCTTAAGTTTTCTATTTCCCAATCATATATAATAAGATATATTTATTTTGTTAGATTCTATTTGTATAATATTTGTAAAATAATATAACTTATTTTATAATATTTGTAAGAATCAAATATCGATTCTACATCTCTATGTTTGTTGAAATCATCATATATTCGACTGATTTACACAAAAATCCAATTATATTTTACTTTTCCATTTATTATTTATATAAACATTTAACCTGAGTTCAGGAGGATTTATAATTGGGGGTGTTTTCCGTAATTTAACCTGAGTTCAGGAGGATTTTCGTAATTTATCCTATTAACAACGATTATTGTTCTTTTTACATCTTAACGTTTTCTTATTCCCTAATAATATTTTAAATCATATTAATGTCAGATTGATAATATAATTAAATATTAATTTATAATATATTTAATATGTGTTTTTGAATGCTTCAACTACAACATATAAATAATTTGATATAGAGGTTGCGAGATTGAATATAATTGTTTTTTATAAGAAAATAATAGATTATAATTATGATATAGAAATAATATTAGGGTTAGGATTAGGATTGTGATTAATATTAATATTAGAATTATAATTCAGATTATGATTATGATTAGTACTACAATTAGTAACATGTATCAGTATTAGGATTATGATTAGCACTAGGATTAGGATTAGGATTAGAATTAAGATTATAATTAAGGTTAGAATTAGAATTATAATTAACATTAGCATTATAAGTATTAAAATTATAAGTGTTAGGATTAAAATAATGATTAGTGTTAGGAATATAATTACGATAAGGATTAAGATTAGAATTATGATTAGTGTTATGAATAGAATTAGGAATATGATAATGATTTGGATAATATTAGGATTACAATGATAATTAGCATTAGCATATCCAGATTAGCATTAACATTAAAATTAGTATTAACATTAGTACATTAGCATTAACATTAACAATATTAACATATTAGTATTAGTAATAGTATTAATATTAATATTAGTATTAATATTAGTATTAGTAATAGTAATAGTATTAGTATTAATATTAGTATTAGTATTAGTATTAGTATTAATATTAGTATTAGTATTAGTATTAGATTCCCTTAAAAAAAAGTATTAGTTTTAGTATTAATATTAGTATTAATATGCGTATTACTATTATTATTAGTATTTAGCATTAGTATTAGTATTAGTATTAGTATTAGTATTTGTATTAGTATTAGTATCAGTGTGAGAATTAGTATCAGTATCAGTATTACTATAAATATTAGTATCAGTATTAGTATCAATATTAGTATTAGTATTGGTATTAGTATTGGTAGTGACGTATATATCTTATCTTTTTTGCAATATTTATAAGTTGTGTTGTTGTTTGAGTAATGTGCATCACCAACTGAACATCGTTAGTGATAGACTTGCAAGTTATTTGAATATCTATTGTGTTATTTCCCTGCTACCGTGTATGTTGTTAAGTTAGTTATTTTGCAGAAGATTCACATGATGTAGTAGATTGCATTTCATGAAATAGGGTTACATCATATGTTTTAAATGAGTTCACTTAATCTTCATATCTTGTCTTGCGCGCTTCACGTTTTCTTCTTTGTAATATTTAATTGAATTTCATATGTTACAACTCTGAATTAAAAGATCAAAGTTTATGTTTTTTTTTTCCATTTTATTTTACTTAAATTGGTGTTGTTATAAAGAGATAGTCGTTAACATGTTATTATTTTTCTTATTTTAAAACTGATATATGTGCAACTGACGGGTGAAGTACTAGTTTAAATATAAAAGGGAGTATATTTCACGGAGCTATTTGACAAACCCCCTCAATGAAGTTCCCTATTCTGATAAATTAAAATTTTAATTCGTAATTTGACATAAGCCCGCTCAACTTGAATTATCCAATATGTCCCTATTTATTATTAGTGTAAGTTACCATATTATATTATTATGGAAAATTAATTTTTTTTTAAACATGCAAACCCCCTAATCTCTTCCATCTCACGCCATTTCCGTTTCTGTTTTTCCTTCTTTTTTTATGGTTTTCTTTTCCGATTTAATTCAGAAGTTTGTTATTTTTTTATTTTATTACAATTTTTTAAATGGTTTATGTTTAAAAAAATTGAAATCCACTACATAGTCATTCAAAACTCTATAAATTTATTCAAAACCAATATGAAATTAACGTAAAATTACAATAAAATTAACTTAATCCACATTACTATTAATATAATCCACTATAAACTTACAGAAATATACGTAATTCACTACGAATTAAAGTAATCCGTTACAAACACACACATACACAAAATTAAACATACAAAAGTCGACATTTGGATATGCCGAATTTGGTGCTACAAATTCGACATTGTAATGTCGATTTGTGCCAGCAAAATTCAACATATCGTTGATGTCGATTCCTAGTCTTTTTTCGATGCTTAAGATGTCGATTTGAAGCATAGTTTTTCGACATCTTGGTCGATTATAACCAGTTTTAAATGTATTTTTTTCCCTTCTTTTTTTAAGGTTGAACAAAATAAGGAATTAACAGCTTAAGTTTAGGTCCCTCATGGTTGTACTGTGAGCGGCAGCGGCAGTGCTTGAACGGCGTTGTTCCGGTGGCGTTGGTGTGGGCGATGGGGAAGGTTTTGCAAATTATTTGTTATTTGGTTTGCATGAATAAATAAATGACAAATTAACTTATGGGTATATTTGTCATTTCATCTTAATAAATTATAATATTTTAGGATCTTTTTTTAATTTGATCTTACACTTATTGAAATTGGTATTCAACTAGCCGAAACCAAATTAAAATTGAAATATCCGTACAAAACTATAAAACAAATTTAAACCAGAAACCAATACGCCGAAAGCCGAAACCCGAAACCCGAGGCTTCCTTTAACTGTTGTTAGTATAAATTGATTCTTAATCAATGAAATTGATTCCACCACTCTGACCATGATTATAAGCTAGTGTAGTACAACTGTGCATGATCGTCAGGGCCGGTTTTGAGGGAAGACGAAGCAGGCGGTCGTCTAGGGCCCCCGATTTTTTACCAAAATTTAGGGCCCCCAAATATTTTTATATACACTTTATATATGAGTACTTATTTTTAAATTTTTTTATATATAATACTTTGGAACATCAATTCTAAAATAAATTCAAATTAATGATCAAGTAGATATTTTTACAATTTTTTTATTCGTGGGGCCCCTAAATATTTCTCTCTTCGTCCATTTTTATATATCGTTTTGGGTGGTTATGCATAGATTAAGATAGTCAATAAGTATGCATAGATTATACTAAAAATAACATAGTAAATATTAAGGGAAAGACAAGAAGAGAGCAAGTGTGTGTATGTATTGTATTCTTATTCAAATGTGTCTCAACTCCATACAATGGTGTCCCTTTTATAATTCAAGAAGACCATTCAAAAGGTCATGAGTTACAAGGGAATGAATGGCCTTAACATCCACCATTATCACCTCTAATTACACACACTAATGATTTTGTAACTCCTATAGACATCCACCATAGATTACATAATACTCCCCCTTGGATCTCTATGACTATTGAGAGTGTGATGCACCGTCTCTTTAAAACCTTGCCAGGAAAAACCCATTAGGATAAAACTTGGTCAAAGGAAAAAGAGTACAGTGCTGGGTTATTAATCACACTCCCCCTGATGCTGGCAATAGATCGTTAAGCCCGACGCATCCCAATATTGTAGATCATCTTCTTGAATATTGTATCTGGCAAAGATTTTATTCAAATCAGCAAGGATATTACTTGATTGAATATGACGAACTTCTATTTCACCATTTTTCTGTAGTTCGTGGGTATAGAAGAACTTTGGCGATATGTGTTTTGTTCGATCTCCTATAATATAACCATTCTTGATTTGAGCAATACAAGCCGCGTTATCTTAATACAATAAAGTTGGTGAATTCTTTAATGAAGATAATCCACACGTCTCTTGAATATGATGAACTATAGATCTCAGCCATATGCATTCACGACTTGCTTCATGTAGTGCCAAAATTTCAGAATGATTAGATGAAGTGGCTGCTAATGTTTGCTTCAATGAACGTCATGATATAGCAGCACCGCCGCAAGTAAATACACATCTACTTTGAGATCTACCTTTATGTGGATCAGAGAGATAACCTGCATCAGCAAACCCACTACATGCGATTTTGAACCTTTTGAGTAAAATAAGCCCATATTAGTTGTTCCTCGAAGGTACCGAAAAATATACTTTACACCATTCCAATGTCTTCGTGTTGGTTGTTGGGTGCTAAATACCAACACGCAAGTGTACGTATCGCAAACAAGTAGTAAAGTAGACTCGTGAGAGTCGGATGTCGATCCCACAGGGAATACGTAAATTATTTAATCCTAAGTACCAAATCCTAACAATTGTGATTTTTATCCAGCCTACGCAAGGTTGTCAAATTAATTAACTAATAAAATTAAAATAATTAAGAAAACAAGTAATCACGAGAAAAATCAATAATAAACGGATCTAGGATTTTATCTTCCCCCTATGCGATAATTCTTCACCCAATTAATCTTCTATCATGCAAGTTACGATTCCCGATTATTAACCCAAGACACGGAATTATTCATAACCAGCTGTCGCTGCGCTATAAACCTATTATTCATAAAAGATTCACTATATGTCTATGCAAACCTAATATAAATAAAGCATTAAATAACAAGTCTCGCAAACGGCTACCTAAGGTATTATCTGTATGTCTACGATAATACATGCAATTAACACACGCATTCGGTGAAAAACTACTCGAAGGCTCTTCTATCCCTGTTCTAATTATTAAAACGATCTGTCAATCAATTCTAACAATAACAAATAGCAACATAAGTTAGCTACGCTCATGCACTAAATAAGATCAAGATAGAAGAAATAATCGAAGAATTAAACTTGCATAAAAGTCGAAAAAGAGGTTCGAATCACCACATAGGGTTCCAATAAAATCCTAGAATAAAAACTTAGCTACTCATGTTCGTAACGAAAAACATAATAAAAATTCGAAGATTCATAAAATCAGAAAAGAAAAGGAAAAAGGAAACTAGGATGAAGATTCGTCAGGTCTTCGTCTTCGTTCTCTTGCTCCTCGATTGCTTGTAGAAACGATAAAAACTCCAAAATAAAAATAAAAGGTAAAAGATTCCAAGATAGATCTAATTGTGTGCTCTTGGCCTTTAAATAGGGTGCAAAAATATAATAGGGCGGGTTTCCTTGTGTAATTAAAATTCCTTCACTGCGCCTTCACGTCCACCCGGACGGCCGTGTGAGATTGAGAACTAAAATCCGCACGGCCGTGCAGTCTTTTAATTCTCCAGAATTCTGCTTTTTTCACTTTTGGCCCACTTTTTCTCCGAAATTGCAGTTTTCACCCCAAAAGTTGTCAATTCTCCAATTTGCACCTAAAATACAAATAATAGCCATTTTAAGCACCAATTATCATTAAAACACACCAAAAGCTCCAATTAAAAGGTACAATTAAGTGTATAAATATACACTTAACACACCCCCAAACTTGAACTTTTGCTTGTCCTCAAGTAAAATCAAATAAAATAGCACAAAACAAAACCATACATCTCATTACATAGATCGATGGGTCAACTTCGCGTTTTCAGAACTTGCAATTATGATGACAATTCATAGGTATTCGCAAGCTTAACATTCAACGGCACTTAGTCACTCATTATTACCAAAAACCACAAATCATACAATTGCTTCAAGTATCCAATATTTGCAAGTTAAAGAAAGAAAGAATTTATACTTACATGCATATATTTGACTCCAAATACTCACCAAATTATTCTACTCAACTAATATTGAACAATAAGCTCTTGGGATCATTGGGACTTTGTGGCTTTCAATTGTTAGGCTCTTTGGTCCGAGGTAGGTAATATGGGAATGTGTGGCTAATTTTCTTGAATTGAGGTGATTACGCCAAAATTGAAAGATAGGCGTTTGAAACAATGAATTCACCTCTAGGGACTTTAATAAGCTCGATTCTCCAAAATTCACACGTCAACACTTTTGCCTTGAGGCAATGACTCGAGTTTTCAACACAATTCATCCACTAGTCCTTATTTCTCCCTTCTAATCTATTCTTCTTCTTCTTTTTCTTTTTTTTTTTTTTTTTTTTTTTTTTTTTTTTTTTTTAATCGAAGAATTTAGATATATATATAAAGATGCACATATATATCTATTTCTCTTTTTATCTATTTTTTTTTTTTTTTTAATCTTTTTCGAAGAAGAAGAACGATCTTATAAAACATTTCGACCGAAATCCAAGGGATAATTATTCAAAAATCTCCACTTTTCTACCTTCTACATATTGGCTAAAAGAAAGAACACCTTTTTTCTCCGAGGCTCAAATCAAGGTTCTAAGGATAAAAATTTAAAGGTAGCTTGAAAGGCTCAAACGGTTCAAAGAAGGCCCAAATCATCTCCCAAATCACTTACTACCCAACACTTCGTATCATAAATGTCCTAAGGTGAGATTTAAAACCGAACAAAGCATGATTGAGCACAAATAAATTCCAAATTTAAAATGCAAAACCTTCAACCAAAGCAATGCACAAGATGTGATTCCTAGTAATAATTCACTTCTACGTTCCGTTGAATCGAAAGCTAAACAAATACATACTCCTTATCAACATAAAACAAGTAGTCTCATCATCAAACATTGACCATCTATCATCATCATAATTCATCGATGCATCGGACACAAATTTTTTCTTTTTTTTTTTTTTTTTTTCTTTTTTTTTTTTTTTTTCGAAAAACGAAAATAATAAAACGGCAATTAAAACAAAAACTAAAGCATGCAAAATAAAATAAAAAAAATAAAACACACATAAAGCGCACATAAACGAAAACAAGTAGTTAACCACCCCCAAACTTAAAATTCACATTGCCCTCAATGTGATTTGCCCGGAGTTTAAGGATAGAAAACACCTGTTTACGCGTCGGGACCATCGTCGGGCTGCTCGTCAACTCCGCCTTGCGCATGAGCATTAGAATTGTGAGAATTGTGGGTTGGAAAACCTTGTTAATCGGCCCGTTTTTTTTTTTTTTTTTCTTTTTTTTTTTTTTTTTTTTTCTTTTTTTTTCCTTTTTTTTTTTTTTTTTTTATTTTATTTTATTTTATTTTATTTTA
Organism: Erythranthe guttata; assembly: GCF_056151865.1. Taxonomy (NCBI): domain Eukaryota; kingdom Viridiplantae; phylum Streptophyta; class Magnoliopsida; order Lamiales; family Phrymaceae; genus Erythranthe; species Erythranthe guttata. Next base: position 4,979,232 of record NC_142546.1, on the reverse strand, counting down.
ATTTTTTTTTTTTTTTGTTGGACGGCCGTGCGGAATTTAGGCCTGCAATCCGCACGGCCGTGCCAAAAGCCGGATTTGGGCAGTAGCCCCTTCGAATTTCAGACGGCCGTGCGAGATTTTGGCCTAAAATCCGCACGGCCGTGCCAAAAGCTGGTTTTGGGCAGTAGCCTCCCCGAAGTTTCACACGGCCGTGTGAGATTTCGCCCTCTTTCTTGCACGGCCGTGTCAATAATTGCATTTCGGTCCCTGCAAAATAAAAACTTCTTATTAGTGCCCCTGAAACTTTTTTCTTTTTTTTTTTTTTTTTTTTTTTTTTTTAAAAAAAAAAAAAAAAAAAAAAAAAAAAAAAAACTAACACTAACAAGATAAATAAATAAAAACAAAAATTAAAAGAAAATAAAATAAAAGAACGAAAAACGAAAGCTCGGGTTGCCTCCCGAGAAGCGCTAAGTTTACAGTCTTCAGCCGGACTTTGTCTGCTTCTTTGTTCAAGCTAACGTGACAGAAGTCACTTGGCAATTGAATTCCTCTCCCCGATGACACTCGTTTGATTTTTTAGGTGGCCACATCCTCCTTGCACGTTCGTCACCGTTAGCACCCCAACTCCTTTGACTATCTCTCGGAGGAGTTGAACGTGAGTCCGCACAATAAATATGTTCCTTCCGATTCCCTTTTCCGTCGTCTTCTCCTGCACTCAACGATGCTTTCCCATTGTCCAAAATTGAAACATCAAATTTTTCATGATTTGTAAAATCCATAAGATCAATAGTAAAACACTCATTATTCTCACATGGATTTTTATTAGCATAAAAAATATTAAATTTGATCGTTTCATCATGCACCGTCATTGTAAGATCACCACTAGCACAATCAATTAGAGTTTTCGAAGTGGCTAAAAACGGTCTCCCTAAAATAAGAGGTATCTCCCTATCTTCATCTATATCGAGTACAACAAAATCAACCGGGAAGATAAATTTGTTCACCTTTACTAGCACATTCTCTAAAATACCTTTTGGGTAAACTAAAGACCTATCGGCTAATTGAAGAGTTATAGCCGTAGGTTCAATCTCACCTAACCCAAGATTTTGATAAGTAGAATAAGGCATGAGATTAATGCTAGCACCTAAATCAATAAGCGATCTAAAATTTTTACCTCCAATAGTACAAGGGATAGTGAACTTACCTGGATCGCCGAGTTTTTGTGGAAGTGGCCGTGTAAGAATTGCACTACATTGTTCCGTGAGTTGGATCATCTCGTTCCCTTGCAATTTCTTCCTTTTTGTCACGAGATCCTTGAGGAACTTCACCCACTTTGGCATCTTTTGAAGGGCTTCAATAAACGGAATATTTACTTGGATTTCCTTCAGCTTGTCCAAAAACCTTTGATAATCGGCATCGAGCTTTTTCTTTATAAGCTTCTGAGGATATGGAATTGGAGGGGCTCGTGATTTCACTGGGGATGATAGTGGTTCTTCGTGAGTTGCTTCTTTTTCCCCAATCACGCTCGGCTTCTCGATCACCGTGTCTAGCTTCTCTTTTCGTGGGGCTTCCTCCAATTGTCGCCCATTCCTTAAGCTCACAGCGTTGCACTGCTCGACGTTGTTCTTCCGAGGATCTTCCGTATTCGACGGCAGTGCTCCCGATGGCCTCGCGGTTAGCTGGGTTGCAAGTTGACCCATCTGTGTTTCTAAATTGCGGATGGAGGCTTGGGTGGTTGTCATAAATTGCGCCAATATATTTGCGAGATCTCCACCTTGAGGTTGAGCTTGAGGCGGATTTTGGAATCCGGGAGCTGGTCGTGAATGATTAGGCGGCTGATCTTGAGTTGGTGCTTGCCTTTGTCCTTGTTGATTTCCTCCCCACCCAAAGTTAGGGTGATCCTTCCATCCCGGATTGTACGTGTTGGAGTACGGGTTCCTCTGTTGTCGGTTGGTGTCGTGCACATAATTTAGAGACTCCGTTTCTTCTACGCGCTGGTCGGGCACTTGGACTGCGTGGACTTGCTGAGTTTGCAAAGCCGCTAATTGCTTCGATAGCTTCTCCAATTGGGCCGTGATTGCAGTGACTCCGTCTAACTCCAAAATTCCTCCCGTCTTGACTGCTCCGCTGTTCGACCGGTCCGATGCCCGCATGTATTTATTTCTGGCGATTCGTTCCAAAAGCTCGTATGCTTCATCGTAAGTCAAACTCATGAACATTCCTCCAGCTGCAGAGTCGAGCACGGTTCTCGAGTTGTCTTGTAGCCCATCGTAAAATATTTGCAGTTGGCGCCACTCTTGAAGTCCGTGATTCGGGCACCTCCTTACTAGCTGTTTGAACCGCTCCCACGTCTCGAATAATGCTTCACCGGCTTCTTGTATGAAGTTTTGAATTTCTCGCCGGATTCTCTCAGTTTTTGTTGGGCTAGCTGGGCCCAAGACGAGATGGAGTGCGGTGCGCGAGTTTGCAACCATTCTCGGGCTTCTCCTTGTAGGGAGTGCTTGAACAGGCGGAGTTGCAGTGCTTCGGGTGTTACTCCGTTCATCTTGTGCGAATCACATGTTTCGAGGAAGTTGACCAAGTGGAGATGTGGATCTTCATAAGCTAGTCCGCTGAATAACCCATTGTTTTGGAGCATAGTAAGGAGTCCAGCTCGAATTTCGAAATTGTTGGCTTCAATGGGGGGCTGCTGGATGCTTGATTGGAACCCATTGAGTGTCGGGACGGTGTACTCATGTAGTGCTCGTTGACGAGGTGGTGGATTAATTAGCTGGCGTTGGTTTTGCTCGTTGACGATTTCTCCTGCCGCATTCGGTGGGCGCCCTTGGACACCTCCCCCACGGTTAATCTCTTCTTCCATTGTTGCGGGAGCGTTTTGAGCTAACCTTTGATTTCTCCTGGCTTGCCTAAACGTTCGCTCAATTTCGGGATCGAGAGGTAACAAGCTCGTATCGTGTCCTCTTCGCATAAAAAGTACCTAAAAAAAAAAATAAAAAATAAAAAATTAAATAAATTAAAAAAAATGGCTGAAGTAAGAAAAATTGCTCAAATTTAATATTAGGATAAATAAATAATTTAGCCGTATTCCCCGGCAACGGCGCCAAAAACTTGTTGGGTGCTAAATACCAACACGCAAGTGTACGTATCGCAAACAAGTAGTAAAGTAGACTCGTGAGAGTCGGATGTCGATCCCACAGGGAATACGTAAATTATTTAATCCTAAGTACCAAATCCTAACAATTGTGATTTTTATCCAGCCTACGCAAGGTTGTCAAATTAATTAACTAATAAAATTAAAATAATTAAGAAAACAAGTAATCACGAGAAAAATCAATAATAAACGGATCTAGGATTTTATCTTCCCCCTATGCGATAATTCTTCACCCAATTAATCTTCTATCATGCAAGTTACGATTCCCGATTATTAACCCAAGACACGGAATTATTCATAACCAGCTGTCGCTGCGCTATAAACCTATTATTCATAAAAGATTCACTATATGTCTATGCAAACCTAATATAAATAAAGCATTAAATAACAAGTCTCGCAAACGGCTACCTAAGGTATTATCTGTATGTCTACGATAATACATGCAATTAACACACGCATTCGGTGAAAAACTACTCGAAGGCTCTTCTATCCCTGTTCTAATTATTAAAACGATCTGTCAATCAATTCTAACAATAACAAATAGCAACATAAGTTAGCTACGCTCATGCACTAAATAAGATCAAGATAGAAGAAATAATCGAAGAATTAAACTTGCATAAAAGTCGAAAAAGAGGTTCGAATCACCACATAGGGTTCCAATAAAATCCTAGAATAAAAACTTAGCTACTCATGTTCGTAACGAAAAACATAATAAAAATTCGAAGATTCATAAAATCAGAAAAGAAAAGGAAAAAGGAAACTAGGATGAAGATTCGTCAGGTCTTCGTCTTCGTTCTCTTGCTCCTCGATTGCTTGTAGAAACGATAAAAACTCCAAAATAAAAATAAAAGGTAAAAGATTCCAAGATAGATCTAATTGTGTGCTCTTGGCCTTTAAATAGGGTGCAAAAATATAATAGGGCGGGTTTCCTTGTGTAATTAAAATTCCTTCACTGCGCCTTCACGTCCACCCGGACGGCCGTGTGAGATTGAGAACTAAAATCCGCACGGCCGTGCAGTCTTTTAATTCTCCAGAATTCTGCTTTTTTCACTTTTGGCCCACTTTTTCTCCGAAATTGCAGTTTTCACCCCAAAAGTTGTCAATTCTCCAATTTGCACCTAAAATACAAATAATAGCCATTTTAAGCACCAATTATCATTAAAACACACCAAAAGCTCCAATTAAAAGGTACAATTAAGTGTATAAATATACACTTAACATTGGTGAAGAGATGTACCTTGCCAATAAGTTAACAGAAAAAGCTATATCGGGCCTCGTGCAATTAACAAGACACATTAATGCACCGATAACACTTAGATAAGGTATTTCCGGTCCTAATAATTCCTCATTTTCTTCTCGAGGATGAATGGATCTTTCTTTACATCTAATGACTGGACAACCATAGGGCTACTTAATGGATGAGATTTATCCATATAAAATCGTTTGAGAATCTTTTCCGTATACGTTGATTGATGTATAAGATTTCATTCGACAAATGCTCGATCTGTAGGCCGAGACAAAATTTTGTTTGTCCAAGGTTTTTCATTTCAAATTCTTTCATCAAATAATTTGCGGTTTTTGTAAGCTCTTCAAGAGTCCCGACAAGATTTAAATCATCTACATATACCACAATAATGGCAAATCCATTCTCGGATTTTTTGATGAAAACACATGGACAAATAGGATTATTTATATATCCTTCATGAACAAGATAATCACTAAGACGGTTATACCACATCCTTCCAGATTGTTTTAAATCGTACAAAGATCGTTGTAATTTAATTTAGTATAATTCACAAGACTTGTTGTTATATGTCTCGGGCATTTTAAATCCTTCTGGGATTTTCATATAGATGTCATTATCTAATGACCCGTATAAGTATGCAGTCACAACATCCATAAGGCGCATATCAAGCCCTTCTGTGACTGCAAAACTTATTAAATATCGTAACGTGATTGCGTCGATCACGGGAGAATATGTTTCATCATCATCAATCCCAGGTCTCTGCGAAAAACCTTGTTCTACAAGTCTTGCCTTGTAGTATATCAAAATTTCATTTTTTCATTGTGTTTTCGCACAAACACCCATTTGTACCCAACGTGTATAACTTCTTTAGGAGTTTGGACTATTGGTCCAAATACTTTATGATTTTCTAAAGATAGCAATTCAGCTTGCATAGCATCTTTCCATTTTGGCCAATCATTTCTATGTCGACATTGTTCAACCGATTTCGGTTTAGGATCCTCATTCGCAATATTTAATGCGACCCCATAAGCAAAAATATTATCAATAATGGCTTTCTGTCTATCCCAACTTTCTCTTGTATTCAAATAATTCATAGAGATTTGCGACCCCCGCCTTCTATGAAGCGTTTGTCAAATTTGTCTATTAAAAGAACCAGTCTAATTTTTTTATAATACTAATTCAATCTATAGCTCACAAAATTACGTACGATTTATTTATTAAAAACCTTACGTCTAGCAAGGTAAAGTACAAGGGTTCCGAACTGTTATAACAACTTCTAACTTATTTGATTACAATACTATAACATAAGTAAGTTCAAACACTGATATTTATAATACAAGACAGCGATTATTCTTAACTTAATCGAACCACTATTTTACAAATATAAAAAAAGGTAGCTACTCGGACGGAAAATCCTCTGATTCATTCAAGCTTGCACATGTGTATGAGAATATGACAGAATAAAGTAGAGCATAATTCATAGAAGACTTAGTGAGGTGAAATATAAGAATGATGAGTTATAACATTATCTGAGAGAAAGTTCGATGATCAGACCATTAGGTGATATAGGAAAATAGAAGCGTTTTTAAAGATTATATTTCAATTGGAAATTCAAGAATAACAATAAGAATGATTAATCGATTTTCCAATCAATAGAAATAAGAATACACCTACCTTGTGACTCCCGTAGCCGTTTACTACCTTATTCACCGAGCAGGGAATGACCATGTAATGCAACGTGGCATGCCCAGGCGCATGCCGGTTTAGCCCGAAACCCAACTAACCTTCAGTTGTGTACGGGTCTAAACCTATGTGGGTACTGTTGGAGAGACTACCCATCGCCGGCCCGATACCGCCCAACGGTCACCTCCAAACAGCCTCGGGTCGCCCATCAATATCCATTGTCCTTAGGCGTCCCAAAATGACTTTATCGATCATATAAGAAGACCATATTATTCTGATTATTTCAGAATTTCAAAGACAATAGAATTCCAAAGAAATGGGATCAAGTGAAAGGTTCAAAGAACGACTTGATCTTTCAAGATCTCAGCTTTAGATCATGAATAGAAATTGAAGGAAGACGATCGGCTTCAAAGATTTCATACCGATCATTCAATAATTCTTATTCGAAAGAAAAATGGAAATCGAAGAGTTGAACTCTCGATAAGATAGCATTTCTCAAATAATCTGAAGCTCGGCATAATCGAATTAATTTTAAATAACGATATTCAAACAACAATGACGAATAAATCAATATTACAAAGAAGAGCAAAAGTCAGGCACTCGAGTGATAGAATTACCCGAGCCTACCATATTCCCAGAAAAAGGTCAAGCAAGTGAACCCTCACCTTCGTCCAATCAATATCACTCGTCTGTTACGGTTCCTCAATCTCAACACCTATGCAATATTTAAACTATAAGACACCAAATATCTATTAAAATAATTTAATATACATTGTACTAGCTTTCTATGCCCTTATAAAGGCCAAATAATCCACGTACCAATTCTAATTTAATCGAACCCCGTAACCAACATCAAAACTTAAGACATAAACATTGCATTTATGTTACCAGATTAATGAACCAGGACGAAGACCCACATAATTTGTTCATATATGACGACTTTCTCAACATAAAAATAAAACTTATATGCTGCCACAGTTTACTCAAAAATTCATAACAAATTCCACGTTTTTCCAAATTGATCACATAATATGTCGAATAAAATCTAACTAATAATCCTACGAGTTCACAGAAGACTTCGATCCCAAATTTTGAACCAAAAGTAGCAGAATTACCCAAAACTAGCATGTAGCAGAACTGCCAAAACATTGAAATATCATTTCTGGTACAACTTATTTGAAAAATAATAACATGTTGTACATATCTCGAGACAGAACAAATGATACACCACATTAAAGCCAAGAACAATATCTGCGAGTTCAATGAAGACACCATTTTCAAATTATGAGCACAACATAGCTAAAACAGCCCCCGAGAAGGGTAACAAAAACTGCGAGGATTTTACAAAAATCATTTTCTGGTAGTATGTTTTGAAAAATCCTAATAATTCGAAATGTTATCCAAATGTAACAAATAATATATCAAATCAAACATAATGACTTCATCTTCAAATGAACAGGGACATTAACCTCAAATTATGACTCGGATACATAAGAAACAACCCCAAAAAATTAATTATATGAGCTGCCAGAATTGACAGCTTCAACTCCCATATTCCTCCGTTCAAAAAGCCTATATGACTCAATCATATGGAACGAGCTTCAACATATAATTAATTTGCTCCAGAAAATCTATGATTTTTGAGAAGAAAAGACTTTAAAATTTGAATTCCAAAACTCCCAAATTGTGTTCCGAAAATCAGAGCAACAACAAGTTTTATTTTCGAAAATTCCTTTTGAAGCTATTGTAGAGTTAAAAATCAGTTTCAACAAGGGTTCTAAAATTGAGGAAAATTAATTATTATAACAGTATTCATCCTATTCTACGATTTTTATGAAGAAACAAAATTGAAATTCGAAGTCAAAATACCTCAAATCGGATTATGAGATTAACAGTAGGCTGAATATCTTTGACAAAATCGAGCAATCGTCACCAAATCAAATGGGTAGAAATTTCCACCGAATTATAGCTTCTACAGCGGGCTTTCTAACGCTATACCCCGCTCGCTTGAACTCCACCGAAAGGATCGTCAAGTCACCATCTTATCTCCGTTGATTGAACCTTAGCTTCTTCTTACTTCTTGATATCTTTCTATGGTTTTTGATATTCAATCTCTTGAATTTCTGGGTGGTGTGTCGTTTATATGCTGAGTAAGAATGGGAGTGATGAATGAATTTGAGACGAGATGACGAGGTATTTATCGGAGAAAGAAGACGCTGATGACTCTACACCTCGAGACACGCGACTCTCTCTCAATTTTCGAAATAAACAAAATCTCCCTTCTCAATTATCTGATAAATGAACCCACGTCATTTTCTTGGTTGGTAAGTTTCTAATTTTATTATTTATATTTGTACTTGTACCCCAAATTTATCTATTAATAACACTTCAGCCACCTAAATCTCACTATATTACTATATTACTCTTATTAATGAATAAACTTCAATAATATACATGTATAAACTATTATTATACCACATTATAAAAATTAAGGGTTGCTACAAGATCTCTTCACAGATGAGGTCTTTTTCGTTAGCCTCTTGCATGATGATTTCATCATCTTTAGACTGATCAGTCACTTTTTTCATAGCGCTTTCCTTTTCAATTATATTCTCTTTAGAAAAATTTATTTCATGCACCCTTTTCCTTCGAGGGATTTTATCTTTAGCGCCAATAGAACGTCCACGTGTCATGCGCGATTTTATTTTATCAATATTTTGTCTTGTTTCAGTGAAAGCATCCGGCAATTAATTTGCAATATTTTGCAAATGTATTATCTTGTTCACTTCTTGCTCACATTGATTTGTGTGTGGGTCAAAATGAGATACAAATGGCACATCCCATGAAATTTCACGCCGTTCAATATGAATCGGTGATTTATCTCCCCCTAACGGCGGAAAAACTATCTCATTGAAATGGCAATCAGCAAATCTTGCCTTAAACAAATCGCCCGTCATGGGCTCAATATATCGAATTATAGACGGGGAATCAAAACCAATACAAATTTCCAAACGTCTTTGTGGACCCATTTTTGTTATTTGAGGTGGAGAAATAGAAACATAAACCGCACAACCAAATATTTTTAAATGAGAGATGTCTGGTTGATGTCCAGAAACAAGTTGCAACGGTGAATATTGTTCAAATGAACTTGGTCGAATTTGGATCAATAAAATTGCATGTAATATTGCATGTCCCCAATCTGAAGTTGGTAATTAGACCCTAGAAGTAATGGTCTAGCGATTAGTTGCAACCTTTTAATAAATGACTCAACAAGTCCATTTTGAGTGTGCACATGTGCAACTGAATGTTCAACATCTATACCAATTGACATGCAGTAGTCATTAAATGCTTGGGATGTAAGTTCACTGGCATTATCAAGAAGAGTAGTCTTAATATGATACTCGTGAAATTGAGCTCTCAATCTTATAATATGAGCAAGAAGTTTAGCAAAAGCAATAGTACGTGTTGACAGTAGACTTACATGTGACCATCTAGATGATGCGTCTATTAGGACCATGAAATAACGAAACGGTCCACATGGTGGATCAATAGGTCCACAAATATCACCTTGAATTCTTTGTAAGAATGATGGGGATTTATTACCAATTTTCATTGGAGATGGTCTTATTATCAATTTTCGCTGTAAGTGTAATGCCCAATCATCCTTACATGGCCAATAATAAGCATATTGCATCAATGCATATAGTTATAATTCATTATTCATGATGCATGATCACGACTACTTGCTACACATGTGCCTTAATTGTGTTTTAATACGTGATCGAATACTTTTCTTAAAATGTGCTAATACATGATACATGTTATTGAACTTCTACTTTATGATTTAACATGAACTTAAGTGATTTATTGTAGTGAGAAGCTCAGTTTCTCGGTTAAGAAAGGATCAATGTGCTGAATAGTGATATATTTGTCTTAATTGCATTTCTGCATTTTAATTACATTTTAATATGATTAATTACACATGTAAATACTTGAAGTAACTCATATTAGAATAAAACCAAAAGTATGCAAAAGGGTGCAATTTGATTGGTTGGTTGACTAGGTTGCACAAGACCATTTTCAAAGTGTTTACACTTGATTATAATGAGTAAGCATCAGCCCATATCTTATCTCAAGCTAGAAAAACGTGGAGGAACCACAAGAATCCAGCAAATATAAGCCCTCCAATCAGCATCCTCCATTTGGCCTTGTTGGGAATGGGTAGATAAGTGAAGACTTTGTGTTTTGGTCTTCATTTTCACTTGTCTTCTTCCAAAAACGACCAGACCTATTCACTTAAGCTTTTCTTCTTATTTCTTCACTTCCATGTTCACATAAGAGAATATCAAACCCTAAGAACTCATAGAAGTATAGCTAGAACAAGTTCTTCACCTTTTCTAGCTGAAAATCCTATGTTTTGAAGTTTGAATTCATCTCTAATCAAGGCTTCTAGCACACCCTATCTAAGACTGATCCTTTCACTTCATACATCATATTGATCTTGAGGTAAGTTGAAGCTTTCATTTGCTCATCATAAGAACCTAATTATGTGTGTTTTAATGTGACTTTTGCTATGTGTTCTCTATGATGTTTGAATGATTGATGAGTCATAGTGATATGAAAGAATATGTTTTGAAAATGGGAGTATGGTACTTGATTGATGGTCGAGTAGGCAAGGGACGCGGGAGGAACCGGCGGACCCAACACATGATGGCAAATACTTGAGGTCGAAAGACCAGTATGGAAAACCCACAATTAAAGAAATGAAATACGGCTAATACCTGAGGTCGAAAGGCCGGTATGGAAACCCCCGTATTATCTATTGGCCAAATATGATGAACAGGTTCCGAAAATCAAAGTCTATTGCTATCAGTCAAGTACCACACTTCAAGGGTACCCGAAAAAGAGAAGGATTTCAAAAGAAAGGATCATGAATGAAGTTATATGTGATATTGTACATATTGAATGAATAATGTGTTATGTGATATATTTCTATTATATCAGTTTCAACTTGCTGAGCCATTGGCTCATTAGGTACTTATGATGCAGGTAATGATGTACATGATTAGAAGTTGACCTAGCCAAGAGCGGCCAGTCAGAGATTTGTTCATATGCCATGCTTCGCGCCATTTTTGTAGCCGAGCTAGAAACTCTGATTTCATTTTGTTAGCCGCTCTATTATGGTTTTTGTACAATGTAATTTTGTAAACAATATATGTATATACGCACAGATTTTGAGAAAGTACAAAGTTTGATTTCTTTTCAAAGCATATAACGTATTTTTGTATTAAAACCATAATGATTAAGTATATATATAAAAGGTTAGCATCCCTAACTTAATGGTTGTGATCCGATTGGATTCAGCTGTTAGGTTGTGGGGCGTTACATTTTGTGGTATCAGAGCGGAGGTTTAAAATCTTTTCTGAAGACAGAAGAAGGCATATGAACATACTTTGGCTGGGAAGCTTGGTTAACTATCTTCGTATTTATCTATGTGTTTGATTATATTAACATATGTATGCCATTGTCATGATTGTGCATTAGTATTGGCTAATGAATGGGATGAGATTCGGCAATTTATAGGAAGTAATGGCACCAAAAAGGAAGACAGCGAATGTTGACCACGAGGGTGACTACAACTTAGTTGATAATTTAGCTGGTTTGATTCAGCAACAGACTAGAATGCATGGCGAACAGATACAAAAATTGTTCGATATGCAACAGCGAACCCACGAACAAAACCAACAACCTCCTCCACAAGCAAGACACGATAACTCGCTTACCGTGTATGAGAAGTTTCGTAAAATGGAACCGGTTGATTTCTATGGTGGGTCTGATCCTATGGTTGCGGAAGAATGGGTTAAATCTCTAGATGTCATCTTTGACTACATGCGTATCGAAGATTCCGAGAAAGTACTTTATGCCATTTTCCTATTGAAGAAAGTAGCTAGAACTTGGTGGGAGGGTACAAAACTTGCAGTGGATATGGAGAAGTTGACATGGGAGGCATTCAAAACAATCTTTTATGATAAGTATTTCACGAGGGATGTCCGGTCACTCAAAGTTAAAGAGTTCTTAGAATTGAAGCAGAATGAAATGTCCGTATGTGACTACGTGCGAAAATTCGAGGAGGGTTGCAAGTATGTACCTTACATAGCTAAAGATAACAAAGAAAAGATGGATCACTTCATGAGAGGCCTCAACCCAGTTATTAGAAAAGATGTAAGGATCTCTTCTCCAAACGAGTTTCGACAAGTGGTGGACAACGCATTGATGGCTGACTTCGATGAGAAGGAAATTCAGAAATTTCATCAACAGAAGAGGCAAACTTTTATTCAAAGAACTCAATCTCAATGGAAGAAACTAGAGCAAAAATCCGGCCAAGTAAATGAGAAGCGCCCTAGAGTTGTACAAAGCTCTACTACAGTTGAAAAGCCCAAGTGTGCCACATGTGGGAAGAATCATTTTGGTGAATGCTATAGCGGTTTAAATCGTTGCTTCAAGTGTAAGAAGCCAGGGTATATTGCAAGGAATTGTCGCACCCCACCAGTCAAAGTTCAAGCGAGAGTATATGCAATGACTAAAGAACAAGCTGATGCTGATGCATCCGTTGTCTCAGGTACTATTTTGATTTTAGGAACTCCAGCACTTGCATTAATAGACTCAGGATCTACTCATTCATTTGCATCACATTCATTGGTGAGGAGATTGGGCATTATACCAGATACGTTGGATGTGATGTACAGTGTGACGACTCCATCAGGGGAAGAGATGAATTCCAACCAAATGTTGAAACATTGTTCTATTCAGATAAGTGGTAGAACACTTTGTGCGGATCTTGTTGTTTTACCTGTCGCAAATTTTGAGACCATTTTGGGCATGGATTGGCTTACAAAATATTACGCAACCATTAATTGTAATCGGAAGGTTGTCATCTTCCAGCCACCTGGTGAAGAATATTTCGAGTTCGGCGGTCATTCACTTTCATCTTCAATACCATTTATAGCTGCATTGAAGGCTCAAAAGATGATGAGTAAGGGTTGTGTTGGATACTTGGCTAATGTTATGGACACTTCAGTAGGAACACAATTGAAACCCCAAGATGTGCATGTGGTTGATCAATTTCTTGAGGTATTTCCAGATGACTTACCAGGACTGCCACCGGATCGAGAAATTGAATTTGTTATTGATACATTGCCCGGAAGTACTCCTATTTCTAAAGCTCCATATAGAATGGCACCAACAGAACTAAAAGAGTTGAAGATTCAACTACAAGACTTGTTGCATAAAGGTCTTATTCGGCCGAGTTATTCTCCTTGGGGAGCACCGGTTTTGTTTGTGAAAAAGAAACATGGTACATTACGTTTATGCATCGATTATAGAGAACTGAACAAACTTACAATCAAGAACAAGTATCCACTACCGAGAATAGATGATTTGTTTGATCAATTGCAAGGAGCATCTATATTTTCGAAGATCGATTTACGCTCCGGGTATCATCAATTGAAAATAAAGGAGGCTGACATACAAAAGACTGCATTTAGAACAAGGTACGGACATTATGAATTTCTAGTCATGCCCTTTGGCTTAACAAATGCCCCCGCAGCTTTTATGGATTTGATGAATAGGGTGTTCAAGGAGTTCCTCGACAAATTTGTGATTGTGTTCATTGATGATATCTTGATCTATTCCCATGATAGAGACGAACATAGAGAACATTTGAGAGTGGTGTTGCAAATATTGAAAGAAAGGCAACTATATGCTAAATTTAAGAAGTGCGAGTTTTGGCTTGATCAAGTTGTATTCCTAGGGCATGTCGTGTCCAAGAATGGTATTTCGGTCGACCCGAGTAAGATAGAAGCTGTCAAAAATTGGCCAACACCAACAACTGTATCAGAGGTTAGAAGTTTCTTAGGATTAGCAGGATATTATCGAAGATTTGTTCAGGGGTTTTCCAAGATAGCAACTCCATTAACAATGCTTACACGAAAGAACGTGAAGTATGTATGGACTGATGCATGTGAAAGTAGCTTTCAAGAGTTGAAACGGAGATTGACTACAGCTCCTGTTCTCGTCATTCCTTCTGGAACTGGTGGATTCGTAGTGTATAGTGATGCTTCAAAAAATGGGTTGGGTGCTGTATTGATGCAACATGGGAATGTTATCGCCTATGCTTCAAGACAATTGAAGGAGTATGAGAAGAATTACCCAACTCATGATTTAGAGCTTGCTGCCATGGTGTTTGCCTTGAAAATTTGGAGGCATTACCTATATGGTGAGAAATGTGAGATTTACACGGTTAACAAGAGCTTGAAGTACTTCTTCACTCAGAAAGAATTGAATATGAGACAACGGAGATGGTTAGAACTTGTGAAGGATTATGACTGTGTGATTAACTATCATCCTGGTAAAGCTAATGTGGTTGCAGATGCATTGAGTAGAAAAGCTATGTCTTCCTTCCTTGTTATACAGAAATCAATACTACTGGATTTACAAAGATTAGAACTTGAAATTGTGCCTAAAGGGACGGTTAGTTCTTTATCATCTTTAGTATTAAAACCCATACTTCATGACCGAATCAAAGAGGCTCAGAAAGTGGATAAGTATTTGTCCAGGTTGCGAAGTATGATTGATGCTAAGAAGAGGCCGAACTTCTCTATTGGTAATGATGAAATAATTAGATATAAAGGCAGATTGTGTGTTCCTTTTGATGCTAACATAAAGGGCGACATTTTGGAAGAAGCTCACAGAAGTCCTTACTCAGTGCACCCGGGCAGCACAAAAATGTACAAAGACTTACAACTACACTACTGGTGGCCTAACATCAAGAAAGATATAGCAAAGTTTGTGGCTGAATGCCTCACTTGCCAACAAGTTAAAATGGAACATCAAAGACCAGCAGGACTATTGAAACCCTTACTGATTCCAGAGTGGAAATGGGAGCATATTACAATGGATTTTGTGCTTGGAATGCCTAGAACACAAAGGGGATACAATTCAATATGGGTGATTGTTGATAGACTAACTAAATCAGCCCATTTTCTTCCAGTGAAGTCCACATTCAACATGGAGCAATATGCACAACAATATATTAAAGAGATTGTTAGATTGCATGGAGTGCCAGTGTCAATAGTATCTGATAGAGATCCGAAGTTTACTTCTGCATTTTGGAAGAGTTTGCACAATGCCATGGTGACGAAGCTTGCATTTAGTACAGCATTTCATCCACAGAGTGATGGACAATCCGAGAGAGTTATTCAAATACTTGAGGATATGTTAAGAGCTTGTGTTCTAGATTTGAAAGGGAGCTGGGATGAAAAGCTTCCATTGGTAGAGTTCACTTACAATAACAGTTATCAATCTACAATTGGAATGGCACCTTATGAAGCACTATATGGAAGAAAATGTAGATCTCCAGTTCATTGGGATGAAGTTGGCGAAAGAAGTCTACTTGGGCCAGAGATGGTACAACATACTGCCGATACGGTACGGAAGATAAGGGAAAGAATGAAGACGGCACAAAGTAGACAGAAAAGTTATGCAGATAAACGAAGAAGAGATCTAGAGT
Source organism: Erythranthe guttata (assembly GCF_056151865.1). Lineage (NCBI taxonomy): Eukaryota > Viridiplantae > Streptophyta > Magnoliopsida > Lamiales > Phrymaceae > Erythranthe > Erythranthe guttata. The sequence goes on along the minus strand of NC_142546.1, from coordinate 4,963,605 downwards.
TTACGGTTGGCGACCATGTATTCTTGAAAGTGGCTCCATTGAAAGGCATCATGAGATTTGGAAAGAAAGGAAAACTTAGTCCGAGATATGTTGGTCCGTTTGAAATCCTTGAAAGAGTTGGTGATAGAGCATCTAGAGTAGCCTTACCTCCTTCATTATCTGGTGTTCATAATGTTTTCCATGTGTCTATGTTGAAGAAGTACATTTCAAATCCCTCTCATGTGTTGAGTTATGAACCGTTGGAGTTTTCTCAAGATTTGTCTTATGAGGAGAAACCAGTTCAAATTATTGATCAAAAAGTCAAGGAGCTGAGAAATAAAAAGATTCCATTAGTTAAGGTATTGTGGAGAAATCAATCTATTGAAGAAGCCACGTGGGAAAGAGAGGAAGAAATGCATAGCAAATATCCAGAATTGTTCGGTACGTCAAATTTCGAGGGCGAAATTTTATAAGGAGGGAAGGATTGTAATGCCCAATCATCCTTACATGGCCAATAATAAGCATATTGCATCAATGCATATAGTTATAATTCATTATTCATGATGCATGATCACGACTACTTGCTACACATGTGCCTTAATTGTGTTTTAATACGTGATCGAATACTTTTCTTAAAATGTGCTAATACATGATACATGTTATTGAACTTCTACTTTATGATTTAACATGAACTTAAGTGATTTATTGTAGTGAGAAGCTCAGTTTCTCGGTTAAGAAAGGATCAATGTGCTGAATAGTGATATATTTGTCTTAATTGCATTTCTGCATTTTAATTACATTTTAATATGATTAATTACACATGTAACTACTTGAAGTAACTCATATTAGAATAAAACCAAAAGTATGCAAAAGGGTGCAATTTGATTGGTTGGTTGACTAGGTTGCACAAGACCATTTTCAAAGTGTTTACACTTGATTATAATGAGTAAGCATCAGCCCATATCTTATCTCAAGCTAGAAAAACGTGGAGGAACCACAAGAATCCAGCAAATATAAGCCCTCCAATCAGCATCCTCCATTTGGCCTTGTTGGGAATGGGTAGATAAGTGAAGACTTTGTGTTTTGGTCTTCATTTTCACTTGTCTTCTTCCAAAAACGACCAGACCTATTCACTTAAGCTTTTCTTCTTATTTCTTCACTTTCATGTTCACATAAGAGAATATCAAACCCTAAGAACTCATAGAAGTATAGCTAGAACAAGTTCTTCACCTTTTCTAGCTGAAAATCCTATGTTTTGAAGTTTGAATTCATCTCTAATCAAGGCTTCTAGCACACCCTATCTAAGACTGATCCTTTCACTTCATACATCATATTGATCTTGAGGTAAGTTGAAGCTTTCATTTGCTCATCATAAGAACCTAATTATGTGTGTTTTAATGTGACTTTTGCTATGTGTTCTCTATGATGTTTGAATGATTGATGAGTCATAGTGATATGAAAGAATATGTTTTGAAAATGGGAGTATGGTACTTGATTGATGGTCGAGTAGGCAAGGGACGCGGGAGGAACCGGCGGACCCAACACATGGTGGCAAATACTTGAGGTCGAAAGACCAGTATGGAAAACCCACAATTAAAGAAATGAAATACGGCTAATACCTGAGGTCGAAAGGCCGGTATGGAAACCCCCGTATTATCTATTGGCCAAATATGATGAACAGGTTCCGAAAATCAAAGTCTATTGCTATCAGTCAAGTACCACACTTCAAGGGTACCCGAAAAAGAGAAGGATTTCAAAAGAAAGGATCATGAATGAAGTTATATGTGATATTGTACATATTGAATGAATAATGTGTTATGTGATATATTTCTATTATATCAGTTTCAACTTGCTGAGCCATTGGCTCATTAGGTACTTATGATGCAGGTTATGATGTACATGATTAGAAGTTGACCTAGCCAAGAGCGGCCAGTCAGAGATTTGTTCATATGCCATGCTTCGCGCCATTTTTGTAGCCGAGCTAGAAACTCTGATTTCATTTTGTTAGCCGCTCTATTATGGTTTTTGTACAATGTAATTTTGTAAACAATATATGTATATACGCACAGATTTTGAGAAAGTACAAAGTTTGATTTCTTTTCAAAGCATATAACGTATTTTTGTATTAAAACCATAATGATTAAGTATATATATAAAAGGTTAGCATCCCTAACTTAATGGTGGTGATCCGATTGGATTCAGCTGTTAGGTTGTGGGGCGTTACAGTAAGCAAGCATCACACACACATTCTTGAGGTAACAGAATCTTCGGATTCTTTAGAGGATGCACATATGAATTTTTTATTATTCGACGCATCATAATTAACCATGGGTGGCCTAGTCGATCATGCCAAAGAATAAAAAGCTTGGGATCATTGTTCATCACACGGTATGATTCTACTGCGCTTATGGTCGCATAATATAATCCCGGTGAGAATTAAAACTGGGAGTTTTTTTTTCACATGCTTTTCGCATGAAACCTTGGATGTAATACAAAGATATTCCATATTCTCCTCATCCATAGTCTTGATATGAAATCCATTGAGACGTATATCTTTGAAACTCAATAAGTTTTTGTTTGATTGGTAACCGTACAAAGCCTCTTTTATAAAGATATTTGTGCCACCGAACAATATTATATTGGCTCTTCCAAAGCCATCAACTATTTTTGATCTGGAAGAATAGTGTGTGTTATTTCACTGTCAACCAAGCAAATATCTCCACCATCCAAGTTGCTCACATGAGGCTTATCATTATCGTCCATGGTTCTATGAAAGAAAATAAGTAAAATAAGAAGATACGAAGAAAAAAAACACTTAAATTTCCATAAAATAAACACATCAAACATAACATAAACTTAAATAAGAAAATGTATTTAAGACGAAGCACATTAAAACTAAGACTCGCCAAGGAACAAGACATGAAATTGAAAAATTCGACAAACTAGATTAAAAGAAAAACACACTCAAACATAACATAAACTCAGAACAAAATCAGTTATTTTTTACTTTTGCATTTCCATCATTGGCATCACCATAGTATTGTGCTTCGCCAATCTTTCCACTTGGCTCATTAAGGAAATCACCAACATCCAAATGAGTGAAATTCATTAGATCACTATTATAAAAAATATCATTGTTGAAATCGATAAAATTGATTTCTTTTGCCTTTCCTTTACCCTTGATGGATGCTTGATATAAGTCAACAAGGTCTCTTGGTGTACGACAAACATTTATCCAATGCCCATTTGCTCCACATTTGTAGCAAGAGTCATTTTATTTTTTTAGGAGGGCCAAATTTCGTTGTATTTCCCTTGTGTTGCTTTTCACAATTCTTGCTCCATTTTGGTTGATATGGTGCAATTCTAGTGCCAACATGGTTTCGATTAGGACTACGTCCATATCCACGACCAAAACCACGGCCACGACCACGGCCACTAGTAACATTGTTAGCACGCACATGATAGGATGAAGCATTTGCATTTGCTTCTGGCAGTGCCCGTGAACCAGTTGGATGGGAGTTGTGATTTTTCATAAATAACTCATTAAAACCCCTTTCACGATATTGTTGTTGCAGGAGCATATTGGTCATGAAAAGTAGTGAATGTTTTTTCTAGCATATCGGCTTCGGTGACGTTGTCTCCACATAATCTTAATTGGGAGACAATTTTGAACATAGCAGAATTGTGCTCGTTCACCGTTTTAAAATCTTGCAATCGCAAGTGCATCCACTCATATCGAGCCTGTGGGAGGATCACACTTTTTTTGTGATCATATATTTCTTTCAAATCGTTCCAAAGAACAGTTGGGTCTTTAACCCCAAGATATTCAGATTTCAACCCCTCATGGATGTGATGGCGAATGAAAATCATTGATCTCACCTTATTTTGTTCACTTGTCTCGTTAGCAGCATTGATGGTTTTGCCAAGGTTCATTGCATTTAAGTGAATTTATGCAGGTAGAACTCATGTAAGATAATTGTTTTCCGAAATGTCTAAGTCAGTGAATTCAAGGTTGGTGAGTTTGCCATGATGCTGAATCATAAAAGAAGAGTGATTTAGAATACATGTACCCATATCTTGAAAATTGAGTATGGTATTTTCAATTGAAGCTTATATAGAACATAAAAAAATTAATTTGCACTAAACCATATTTAAATTGATGTTCGTAAGTTTATATCTACATATGTTATGATGAAAAAAATTTTTTTTAACAATTTTCAATACCTCAGATAATGCAAATATTTTATTTAGCAAAAAATATATATAAAAAATTTGATGGGGATTTTGAAAAACAACAGATATATGTTTTTTTTCTTTAAAGATTAAACATGATCACAGGTTTAATACACATAGAAATTGTAGTAAAATTGTTTTATGTGATTTTTTTTTTCGTGGATTAAAAAAACAGATAGAAATGTGCATATAATTGTAGATATGCATAAATTCTCACAGTGAATCATGAGCTAATGTGGTAATTATCATACCTATCATACTAATAATATATTTTATATATGTATAGTGCATATACTCTAATAATTGATAAATATATGTATGGAAAATAAAGTGTTACTGGATATGTGAGAGTATTTGTGCAAACAAGAAAGAAAATGATACTTTTGCAAATGTCACAGTTTGTAAAATACTTGCGAAATTGAAATGATTCATGCATAACAAATTGATAATGAAATCGTGTGACAACTCATAAGAAATTTCGAAATTCTCTATGGAATAAAAGTATAGATTACGTAAATCCATGGAGATTCCGTGAATTTACCTTTGTGAAACGATTAGAGTCTTTGTGCTGATAACGTATTACAAAACAATGGAAAGACAAGAAAAGAGCAAGTATGTATATGTATTGTATTATTATTCAAGTGTGTCTCAACTCCATAAAATAGTGTCCCTTTTATAGTTCAAGAAGACCATTCAAAAGGTAGTTACTAGGGAATGAATGACCTTAATATCCACCATTATCACTTTTAATTACACACTCTTCCGCATTGCTTTGTTCTACCGTGCGAACATATTCAACTTGATTCAATTGTTGTTTTCCCCCCTTTGAAGACTCCGCTGATTCATTTACTTTTCTCTTCCTCTTTTCGAATCAACTGTTGAAATAATACAAAAAATTGCACAACAAGTCAACCAATAAAAACCATGTACATCAATTGCACAATATAACATGAAATGCGTATCCTGAAACAACAATTGCCAAGTGCCAATAGTAATAGCAAGTGCCAAGTGCCAATTGTAATTTCAAACAACAATACACAGTTTCAAAATCACAACATAACTAACAACAATACAATAGAAGGTTTGCAAAAATTGACATACCACCAAAGTTTAATGAAATATACAAAATGCAATATACAATACAACAGCAAATGCAAAATACATAATAAATATCAAAGTGCTAAATACAAATAAAAACAGCAAAATAAAAAAGCAAGTGCAAAATACATAATAAATATCAAAGTGCAAAATACACATAAAAACAGCAAAATAAAAAACACACAAAAAAATATTATTTGCAGAAATCGAAGTTATTACCTGGGGTCGTAGGCTCCAAATCTGTGTCTTTCACTTCATTCATAAAAACACCCATTGTATTTCGTCAATGAATCGCGATTTAAAAAAAAATATATATATATATATATATATATATATATATATATATATATATATATATATATATATATATATATATATATATATATATATATATATATATAGCAAATGACCTGTACATCTTCTCGGTTTCCAAACCTACAGACTCTCCATCGATCTCAACAATAAGGTGCTATGATTACAGAGTTTGAGTTGAACGAAAGGGGGGGAGAGTTTTGCGTGTTTCAATTTGACGAGATTTGCAGATCTTTCCCTTTGGTGGCGGTTTGCAGAATTACAGGTTCTTCGTCGATCTGTGAATTAGGGGTATTGGGTAAATTGAAAGAGAACGAGAGATGAGTTTTTTGCAGTTTCTCCCTTCGATGGCGGTGTGAGAAGATATACTTTCTGTCGATTTGAGAATTAGGGATATTGGGTAAATTGAAAGAAACGAGAGGTAAGTTTTGCAGTTTCAATCCCACGAGATTTTTTGGCCTATTTTTTTAGCTAAAAAACTGATTTGGTGAATAATTATATTTAAAAGGAAATTTTTCTATTTTGTTGCAAAGAGTAAATCAGCCAAAAAAGTTAGTAGGGGGGTTAGAAAAACAGGACTTGTGACTTAGACTAGGACCTATATAATCTTAGAGTGAAGGGTTTATAAAAATTACCCCTATTTTTTATTCCTAACATTTGAATCAATATGCATTACCGTATTCAAGTTTCATTTCATAAAATATTTATGAAGTCTATATGCTATAAAGATCAGATTGTCATGGTAGAAAGTGAACCAACAAATCATTCGATTAATGTTAAAACTTTTTCCATATATTTAGTTATTTTATATTCATAAATTTCAAAAAAAAATCGACGTCGCTGCTTGTGAACCTTCATACCATCACTTTTATGAAATGTTACTTATAATCTTTTAGTATATTCAATTTCGAACACCTATATAAATAAATTATTTTTTAAAATAGGAGCCCCATTTGATCGTCTATCGCCTTTCATCTTCAAATTCTTCATCTTGTTTGCTACCCATTTTGATTCAGTTGCAAACTTCAATTTATGCAATAATACAAAATCTAAACCCATGATGAAATGCATCTACAAAGATCCGAATGCCGCCATTGATGCCAGGCTCAAAGATCTCATCTCTCAGATGAGCCTTGCAGAGAAAATCGGCCAAATGACACAGATCGAGCGCAGCGTCGCCACCCCTTTGATACGATCTCTTGAGTATCATAGGATTTCTTTACTAAACGTAAGAAAACTCTTCTTTATTATTTCTCTGCATAATAAAACCCTAGTACAAGACGACTATTTAAAGATAATAAAACCCTAGAATCCTAATCTAACTAGGAGACATAATTAACTATACTAATAAAATACTTAATATCTAACCTAACCACTAACTCACGGCCATATATATATTATAAATATACTAATCTAATTAATTAATAATAAACTACTAACTAAACTAATAATTAAATAATATAGTAAATAACATATCGTATCAATCCACCCCTCTTGAAACGAACCTTGTCCTCAAGGTTCTGCCCAATAATCGTCTCTCTTTTCTGTGTTTCCATCTATGCTTGACGCCATCGAATTGCTTTCCGATTGAATCCGAAAAACATGATGAAAAATTGAGCTCTTTTCCAAATATGAGTCCATCTGCCCGAACGAAATTTCTCAATCTCTTACCCGACAAATCAACCGTCGTCTCAATTGTCTTTTCAAATTTTGTTTCCTTCACAATTACTGATGCTTCTTCATCTCTTTTCTTTTGAGCACCATGGAAATCTCCTAATATCCACTGTGTCTCTTCGTTCTCCTCCCTGGTTAATTTCTCGTCTTCATCCCACTTTACCTCAGTTGACTCCGATTCTTCTTCTTTCGACTCTTCGTCCCACTTTATCTCAGTTGAATCCGATTCTTCTTCTTCCGGCGAACTCAAAAAAAATTGGAGTTCTTCGAAAAAGTCATCGTCGTCCTCTTCCTCTTCCTTCGGGAATAGGCTCGGCAGCGGCATCGGCAGTGGCGGTGACGGGCGGCGGTCCCTTCGGCTTTTGTGATGGCGTTGACATCGTCCTTGACTTTGTTCGAGCAATTTTTGAAAATCAATCCGTAATTTCTCCACGGATTTCTCCAATCGCTCCAACCGTCTTGTTTCTGACATCATAATTTTCACAAAGTTTTGATGTGATCTCAACTTTGCTCCAGCTTAGCTTTGATATAATCTCTACTTTGCTAACGAAGCGTTGGTGTTATCGCAACTTCGCTCTGATACCAATTGATACGATCTCTTGAGTATCATAGGATTTCTTTACTAAACGTAAGAAAACTCTTCTTTATTATTTCTCTGCATAATAAAACCCTAGTACAAGACGACTATTTAAAGATAATAAAACCCTAGAATCCTAATCTAACTAGGAGACATAATTAACTATACTAATAAAATACTTAGGGTCCGCATTTGGGACGGACTCCCCATTTATTGAGGATTATAGGATGCCATTTAGGGAGTGACACGTGTACAAATACATTGAGAATTGGTGTACTATGTTTGCTACACGGCTCAAGTGCGACACTGATTTTAAAAATTAATTTTTTATTTCTATTTTTGTTTTTTTTTTCTTTCTTTTTGAATAAAAACTTGTTTGTCCACTGTAGAAATTATAAGTTCTACATGATTTTTTATGTACCATATAACATTATATTATATATGAAAACTTAGAATATATACTATAATAGATTACATACTTAAAAAGAAAATAAAAAGATATAGTGTTTATTAAAATTTATTTAAAAATAATATTTAATTACTTAGGGAAATAAATAAATCAATATATTTTATTTTCATTTTTTATTAAAACATTAACTTATATGTATTTATTTTAATTTTTAGCGTTATTGAAATTACTTCTTTAACATGTACAAAATAAAATATTATTAATTGATAATTAAAATATAGCATTATTTGCTAGTATGTGAAATTAAATTAAAAAATTAAAAGTAAGATAATTTGTTATGAGGAAAAAATAAATTTTTATTTCAAGATAAAGGAAAAGAGGGCTCCCTCGATCCTACACCCGGTGAAAAACACCGGGTGGGTCTTCTGCTGTCACGTGTCCCTTTTTTTATTTTTCTAAAACCCCTCAAGGTAAACCCTAGCGGGGAATGTATTATAAAATACAAAAAAGTGACACGTGGCAGCAGAAGACTACCCGGTGTTTATCACTGGGTGTAGGGTCGAACAAATCGGAAAAGAGGGAAAAACATAAAAAGAAAAGAAAAGAAACAATACAGAAATAAATAACCGTCCAATCTAATAGCAAGGAGAGAGAAACTAAGACTTAACACCATTATTTCATTGGTTAAGGAGACAGGTGTCGTAAGGTGAGTGGAATCCATTTTCTTGAGATTTTCGGAGCGTCCGTTTTGAATATAATCCCAAATACTTAATATCTAACCTAACCACTAACTCACGGCCATATATATATTATAAATATACTAATCTAATTAATTAATAATAAACTACTAACTAAACTAATAATTAAATAATATAGTAAATAACATATCGTATCACCCTTCCGCCATTAAAAACCTCTCCGTAGGTCAGTTTCACATGCTAATAACGCTAATACTATTTTCAATTTTCATGTTGCTCAAATTCTAGGGTTTAAGTGGTGAATTTTGAATTATTTTTCTGAACATCCCCAAATTTTCGAAATTTAATTGCATTGTTTTATTTTGGATGATGCAGGTAGCATACTGAGTGTTGGTGGGAGTGGGCCGTTTGAGAATGCAGAGTCTGCTGATTGGGCGGCAATGGTGGATAGCTTCCAGAAAGCCGCACTCGAATCGAGGCTCGGAATTCCGGTGCTGTATGGAACGGATGCTGTTCATGGTAATAACAATGTTTATGGTGCAACCATTTTTCCTCACAACGTAGGCCTTGGAGCCACCAGGTTTTAATTTGATTGAATTAATTAAATGCTTAAGTGCAATTTAAATACTGATTGCTGGTTAATACGAGCAATGTAATTATGCGATTTTTAGAGATGCTGACTTGATTCGGAGGATTGGTGCTGCAACAGCTCTTGAAGTTAGAGCAAGCGGGATTCACTATACTTTTGCTCCATGTCTTGCTGTACGTTTTGCAAACAATTATCATTATTTATCGTTTTTATTTTATTGTTGTCATTTTGGTCCTCACTAAGCTTCCTCGATTTGTAAGTTGTAACATGATTTGAATTACAAAATAAAAAAATAAAAAAAAAAAGAAAAGAAAAGCTATACATGTATAAATTTGAAATATTCCCAAAAAACAAAACATGATTTAATTTTAGTATGTTTCGGAGTACATGGTACCATTATTTCCTCATAAGTCATCACAATACACTTCCCTAAGTCCACCGCCCAAAATACGATTACTCAGAATATTGAGAATAAATCAAAGACATCATTAAAATTCTAGCATACTGTAGATTTTGTTTGTTGTCTAGCTGGTTAACAAATGATTTGCCTTCTTAGTTGTCGTTGTTTTCTTGGGTTCTGGTGTGCGTATTATCTCGTTAATCATTATTCAGTAGTGGACCTCGTTGTTAAGTATAATGATTCGAGCAGGTGTGTAGAGATCCGAGATGGGGAAGATGCTATGAGAGTTTTGGTGAAGACCCTAACATTGTTAAGATGATGACTTCTATGGTCACTGGCTTACAGGGACAACCGGCCGAGGGACACCCCGCCGGTCACCCATTTCTTGCTGGAAGGTACAATTTTTTTTAAAAACAAAAGGTTCTGCACGATTGATTTCACACGTCTTTTGCACTTACTTTCTGGTATTAGACAGTTGATTCCATCAAATAATGGTGTTGGGTTGATATTAAACATATCTTTAACCATTAATGTTAGAGTTTTAGAGCTTGTATTTCTTCATCTTCCGTCGCAACTTCGTACTACATCAAGAAACCGGACATCACTTTTGGTCTATGAAAGAAAAGAAGATCATTTGATTCCATTTTTGGTCAACGTGAAGGAAATATGCTTATACCTTTTTTTTATTTATCGGTGTCGTAATCCAAGATTATGCATAACTTTTTCATCCCACCACCAATTAGCTGATCCGATCCAAGTCGAGGTTCAAAGCCAATTCAAAGGGCTACAACTTTGATGAATTGAGTTTTCCTAGTTTCGGACTGTAAGATGATCAAAATCACGTTTGAAGCAGACTTCTTATGGGGTAGGAAAATTTTCATTCATTCATTCATGTATAACTCTCTCACCCGACATCCGATCTAGCTCATTTATGTTCGATTAGAAAGTCAACTCAAAGGACTAAAATTTGTTGCTGTAAGCTTTTGCCAAATTCGGACTGAAAAAAGGTCAAAATCACATTTGATGTCAAAACCGTACCAATAAAATTGAAACGAGATTTAGCACCTTCCATACCTTTCTGAGGCCATATTAAAAACTTGGGATGCTGTTGGTCCTTCATGACTTATGTTCGAAGTTCATAGATAGTTCTTGAAAGTTCCTTTATCTGGAGGGTCTTCTTTCTCTTCCCTGAATTTCTTTTCGTGCATTTTGTATATATGTTTCTTTTGTCTACGTGCTTGGCTAATTAGATTCTTTTAAATTCAGAGAAAACGTTGTTGCATGTGCAAAGCATTTTGTAGGCGATGGTGGCACGAAGAATGGTATAAATGAGGGAGATACTGTGTCATCGTATGATGAGCTAGAGAAACTTCACATGGCTCCTTTCTTCGACTGCATTTCTCGGGGAGTATGTACTATCATGGCATCCTACTCAAGCTGGAACGGGACCAAATTACACGATTCTCATTTTCTTCTTACAGAGATCTTGAAAAATAAACTTGGATTTAAGGTAAACCAATTATAAAATTGCAATAAACATCTGAGAATCTGCTATTTCTTGGATTCAATAAATTTCCTTCGATTTCTTGTGCAGGGATTTATCATTTCCGACTCTGAAGGACTTGATAGGCTTTCTAGCCCTCATGGATCTAATTACCAGCAGAGTGTTCTATCAGCAATCAATGCAGGAATTGATATGGTAAAGATTATCTTTTTTTCTTTTTTTTCTTTTTTCTTTCTTATTTTTTATTTTTTATTTTTTTATTTTTTCAAGCTTTTATATTCCGGAAAGTAATACGTACTACCTATGTCGCACCAGGTAATGGTGCCTTTTCGATTTGAACTATTTATAGGAGACTTGATGCATTTGGTGGAGTCAGGAAAAATCGCAATGAAGAGAATTGATGATGCAGTTGAAAGAATTCTGAGAGTAAAATTTGCGTCTGGCCTCTTTGAACATCCGTTCAGCGACCGATCTTTGTTGGGTACAGTTAGATGTGAGGTTAGCTATTTGAACTGCTTATCAATGTCTGAAAATTTTGTTGACCTACAGTTTACATTCTTTGAAAATATTATGATCATAAATATTAGACCTTTTATAGGTTATCCGATAAAAAATCTTGATATATCCAAATTCAGCTCTGTGACACCATGATTGGATTTATACTTTGATTTGGATCATTATTCGTCCTTGTTTTCTACAGGACCATTCTAGCTCGCATGTTAGTTGACTTGTTGTTAATGTAGTGGCGATAAAAGTAATGCGATGCTCTCTAATTTTACATAAATAGTACAGGGTAATAGCAAAGTAGAATACAAGAAATATGTTCAAGTAATTCTTATGTTACAACATTTTCAATTAAACCAGAAAAAAAGAAGAAAAGAAAGTTAATATTGAATAAGCTTATTTGTATCATAGAATATTACTCTTTCATAATTTTATGACAAGGGAAGACAGTATTAATTCTATAAGTATCTTTGGACAAAGATTAAGAGAGTTGTGTCTATATTTGGATTGTGATTACTAGTTGTGGTTAGCAGAGTAAGTAAAAGCATTACTTATCCCTTAAGGCCTCGTTTGGTTGGGGAGATTAGTCATTATTAACTAAATAATTGGACTTTGTTTAATGTTTGGTACACCCAATAACTTCCCTGTTCGGCTTGGAAATATTATGTTATCATGTCTTATCATACCTTTTAAGGAGCTTTTTTGTTGGACCTTCGGGGGTCCAATAGAGCAATTGGCTTTTCATTACATTATTTAATCTTATCTTGGCTAGTACCATCTTGGCAGCCAAACGAGGCCTAAGAAGACTCGTAATATTTGGATTATTGTTGTTGGCAGCAACATAAAGAGTTGGCACGTGAAGCAGTTCGAAAGTCATTAGTTCTTTTAAAGAATGGGAATGATCCAAAGAAACCATTTCTTCCACTTGATCGAAATGCTAAAACAATATTTGTTGCTGGACGACATGCTGATGATCTTGGCTACCAGTGTGGTGGATGGACAATGACTTGGGAAGGCAAATCTGGCAGAATCACTACTGGTAATCTTCTCCCAATTTACCCAACTTTTAATAACAGCATGTAGCTTAAAATAACGAAATATATATATATATATATATATATATATATATATATATATATATATATATATATATATGTATGTGTGTGTGTGTGTGTGTGTGTGTGTGTGTGTGTGTGTGTGTGTGTAAAGGGCAAATTACGGCCACCCCCTGAGTTATGGTCAAATTACAAAAACTCCTCTCCTATTTGGGTAATTACAGCCAGCCCTCAACTATGTATTATCTTACGAAAAGATCCCTCCAGATGTAATTTTAGAGATGTCAATACGGTAAAACCGAAACGAAATTTCGGTACGCCAAAATTTCATACCGTTTACCGAACTAAATATACGATTTGGTTCGGTAAATAATCGAATTACATAAGTTTTATGTAAAAATATTTAAAAGGAGGGGTGGCTGTAATTACCCAAAGAAGAGGGGTTTTGTCGTAATTTGGCCATACCTCAGGGGTGGCCGCCGTAATTTGCCCTCTATATATATATATATATATATATATATATATATATATATATATATATATATATATATATATTCAAAATTCAAAGCCTTATCATGCTTCAATCCACAACATTGTAGCATAATGCTCGATTCAGAAAATCTCGAAGTTTTCGATATTTCATTTTTCAATGATATGGCAAATTCGCAGCTTTAACATTAGAATCACTACTTCATGACAGGCAATACCATTTTGGATGCTATTAGAGAAGTTGTTGGGGACGAAACAGAAGTGATCTACGACGAAAACCCATCTGCAGGAACCATAACCGATAAAGAATATTCTTTCGCCATTGTAGTTGTGGGCGAAGGTCCGTACGTAGAATTTGGCGGTGACAGCACAGACCTAACAATTCATTTCAATGGAGCCGAACTAATAAGTATGGTGGCCGAACAAATCCCCACATTAGCAATCTTGATATCTGGTAGGCCTTTGTTTTTAGAGCCACAACTTTTGGATAAAACGGAAGCTCTTGTTTCTGCATGGCTACCCGGTAGTGAAGGCGGTCGAGGAATTGTCGATGTTATTTTCGGAGATCATGAATTTCAAGGAAGACTTCCGTTGACCTGGTTTAAAAATGTCGAACAACTCCCAATGCATGTTGAAGACAATGACTCTTACGATCCTCTTTTTCCAATCGGTTTTGGTCTGACCAGTAAAAACGAACTTCTCATGTAAGCTTTTTCATTTTTTTTAACGTTATATAATTAGTCTTATAAATAAAAGTTACTTCTCATTTATTCTCTCATCTAATGAAGTGATGTTGAATTCTGGCATTGAAAAAATGGAAGTATTTGCATAGCACCAAAAGAGATCAAAAAAAAAAAGGAGCAAATTACGGCCACCCATGAAGTATCATCAAATTACGAAAAAACCTTTTATGTTCGGATAGTACATTCACTCATCAACTATGTATTGCGTCACGTGTTCACTCTTACGGTGTCAAATTTACCTACTGAACGAGAGGTTCTTTGCGTAATACATTACATAGTTGACGGGGTGATTGCAATTATCCAAATATGAGAGATTTTTTTCGCAATTTGAGCTTACACGAGGGATGGCCGTAATTTGCCCAAAAGATAATATGCGTGATATAAAGAATTATAAATGTGATGGTATGAATTGAAATCTGGTCTAATTTATGTCAATAGGAATAAGAATATTTGCCAAGAATTCAAAACCGAAAGTTTTGTTTAGAGGGAATAAAGTGTTTAATTGTGCTCTTTGTTTCAATTTTCAACTTGCACAAATGCTGCGTCTTTTTCTTGAAAGACGTTTCATAGGTAAAGTTGGGTAAAAAGAAAAAAGCTTACTTATTAATCATTATATGTTCTTATTAGTTATTTTCATCTCATCTTGAATTCTTTAATTACGTACTGTAGCTAAATATACCATTGTATAATTACCTATCAAATTGCATCGTGGACTGTAAACTTAGATTATGGAAAATTAGTTGGTTTATGTGATGCTACACCTGGTGAAATATATTAGGTGATTAATAACTATTGATCTGCACATAATTACACACACTCATGTGTATGTGTGCTTAGTAGATAGTTATTTAATCACATCAATAGTTAAAAATTATCCGATGTAAATGATCTGATGTAGCATCTTAATAACCCCTTAACATACACGATAACACCATTTTCTTCTTGTGATTGCCATTTTCTATCAAATTACTTGAAAATTTTATTTCTTTCATACGATAAAAAAATTCAACAATTTTTTTCACCTCAGCTAAAAATCTACTTGTCGAAAAATTTAGAAGCACTGCATCAAAAGATATGTAATTTATTGTATAATGCTAAATTAATTTCGGAGTTGATTCCTTAGTTTGTTTTTTAAGTTATACGTGTTTGTAAAATCAACTTTAGTTTTTACTTTTTAGTTTACTTACTTTAGTGAATAATCTAAAATATCTATATATAAAGAATTTAAATAAAAATAATAAGGGTATTAATGTAAAAGACATAGGTAGTCCGTAGTTATTTTCAAAAGGGCTTATAAATTTGAAAAATTACCCAATGCTAGCTTTAATTTGAGATTTTGAAATTACAGCTTAAAACAACTTAATTATAAATAAACAAAAACAGATGTCGATTTTGCAAACATCGAAGAACTAATTATGAACAAAAATAAAAAAGGATAAAGCTGATAATCAATTTTGAAAAGTTTTTGTAAACACCACTTTATAATAATAATACTTGAGTTAATGACACGTACACTCCATAAACCTAATAAATAATTCATCTCTCTGTTTTACATATATACCTATAAAAACTATGTGGGGGCGTTGCGCAGTGTATGCTTCTCCCAAAATGGTGAAGCATTGTTCATGTGCCACCTTCTCTCTCTTTTTGCTCCCTACCCTAATATATTTATCAACGTTTTAAAAATCGGACCGCACATTGACCCAAATAAGTTACTGGATCACGGTTGGACCCGTTCAACTGGGATCTAATCGGTTTTTTGGTTTTCTATTTTATAATTATTTATATATAAGAAATTCTTATAGTAAATAAAAATATATTTTGTTCATACACATTAACTCATTACTTATTTCGAATTAAAATATAAATAAAACTTATTTTTCTTTTACACACAACATATCAACACACCATATCACACTAATTATTTCAAATATAATAGAAATTATAATAAAAAAATAACATGTATTCCAATATAAATATTTTGATTTTTGATTTACATTTTTTTTCAACTGGGCAATAAAAAGACATTGTTTTGACCGTTTTATTTATTTTAGGGTAAATTCCACTTTACCCCCTCGTACTCTGCTTGAGAACCACTTTACCTCCTCGTACTCTCAATTTCACCGATTTACCCCCTTGTACTTGTACAATTTCCCAATACAGCCCTTTCCTTCAACTTTTGTCAATTTTGACTCTGACGCCGTTTGGTCAACTCTGTAAATTACAAAATTGCCACTGCCTATAACGCGTCGTTTCTCCTCCGTCAATATTGTCATTTTTTCTTCTCCCACCACTTCCCCTTCCAAGATATCCCCAAATTGAACACCCAACTTAGTAAAAATCAAGACCAAAAAATTGATCGATTCCACTCAGTGCAAAGAAAAAAATATATGAATGTGTTAAACTTTCTCTTTTCTAATCTCGAGAGTCAAAATCGAAAAAATTCAATATTTACGTCAATATTTTGACTCTTGACCAAATGGCGTCAGAGTCAAAATCGAAAAAAGTTGACGAAGAGGGTTGTATTGGGAAATTGTACAAGTACAAGGGGGTAAATCGACGAAATTAAGAGTACGAGGGGGTGAAGTGGTTCTTGGGCAGAGTACAAGGGGGTAAAGTGGAATTTACCCTTTATTTTAAAACACAATTTGGGGAGAAAAAAAATCCAATTTTCGCTCGGGTTTCGATATTACGTTTCAACTGGTCAAAACAGACCAGACAAGATAACGTTTTGTGGTTTAACCGATTCAACTGGCTGTTCCGGTCCGAGTTTCAAAACACTGATATTTACTCGACATGCATATAGAATTTGTTCTCGTATTTTATCCAGTGTAAGTGATGAGTTTAAATTTTTCTTAAAATTTCCAAACTTATTCCAATACTGTTTTAAATATTTAATTAATCAAATACAAAATTGCAAATTCAATATGTAAATGGTATAATCATAAATAGATATAGTTGATCAAAGAAAAAAAAAATTGCAAGGGAATTAATAAGTATTCTTGAAGTGCTACTTTTAATGCAAATTTGGAGTTGCACATGGAACAGAAATACAAAAATAGATATTACTAATTAGTAAATATTTATAATATATAGATTCAATTACATATTTTCGCAAATAGATTAAAATTATTTCGAAAAGGACAATATTGTAATTTATATATTTTTTCTTCAAAAACTATTTACCCGCCAGTATAAAGTTAGGGTGAAAACTGAAAAGTGGAAATTCTACCAAAAAAAAAAAAAGATTGTAGTGCAAGCGATGGACACATCAACTATAGGAATGCCACTCAACTTCTACTGACGAGCTTTATCTCATCAGCTCAACAATTACAGTTAAGCTGTTAAGGCACATGTATATTACTCTCTCTGTTCCTAAATAATAATTATTTTTTACATTTGTACTTATTTTAATAAATTCAATGAATATGTCTTGATTTTAGAAAAATAGATATTATTAGACCAAAATACCATTATTTATTCATTAGTCCATAAGAAATTGAAGAGTTAATGAAGACTTAATTGAAAAATATATAATTGATGTAATGTTGGAATTCTTAATTGATAGATAATATGAAATAAATTAAAAAAAAAAAAAACTAACAAATATTGTGGAAGGGAGGGAGAATTATTCCCTCGTAATTCAAATAAAGTTTGCTTTAATTATGACCAAAAATGAGGTCCAAAGTATATACCATCACAATTGGTCCATAGACCCACACTTTCACCAAACAAGCATATATTTTTTTTATTAATCATTTTCACCATATTAATTAATTAAATAATAAAATAAATATTTAATTACACGCACATAGCCCAAAGTGGAAATAAATATTTTCCCTTCACTTTGTTTAGTTTAGAAACTATAGCCTATAGGCATCACTCAAAATGGATACAAAATCTTCAACTAGTATTATTCTTACACCAACTCCTCAACATTGATTTTGCAAATACAAAATATAACCATATAACTCGGTCGACAAACCAGGGGCAAAATCGACCGTCCACGCCAGAACCGAATTCGGGAGAAGCTCGTAAAAAACGAGTTGCCGAAAAGAAAAAAAGGTAGCCATATATATATAGACTAAGAGAATTCCTCGTGTGGTTTTACTTATTATCTTTTCCAAATACAAGGAGTATCTCATCTCTAATTTTCACTTGCTAACATCATATTATATAGCCTCTACCTCAAATACCAATCAACATATTCACAAAAAAAAAAAAAAAAAAAAAATCAAGAAAAGCACAAACAAAACTAAGATTAAGCCAAATTAACTAAAGACAATTTGAGATTAATAATAATAATAATAAAAATAAAAAGCACAAACAAGCTCTTTTTTTCGATCGAGGAACAAATTGATGCGTGACGAATCGCGTTCCGTCATTCCATGCATTAATAATTAGGATAGTGTGACCCTGATTGCATCTGGAACAACATGTTGTGCGATTCCATGTACGATTCATGGTCGTCGTGCATTTTAAGCCCATAAGAGTTCATACCGTAATTCGGTGGAGACGAGAATACATTCTCAAGACATGGAGAGCTATACCCGCTCATGATTGTTCCGTTGTTGGTCTGAAACGGAATATTCCGGCCGGAATTCGACTGCTCCGGCGAGGGAACCGTTTTGTTCTCTGGGGAAGAAGCCGGATCATCGATGAGGTGTACGGTTGTTATGTCATGAATGCTAGCTCTCCTCTTGTCTTTCCCACCGGAGAGTTGCCTTATGAAATACTTCTGCGCGTGGCTGGCGACCTGCGTCGGCGTTCGACTGATCACGAAATTGCGCGATATATTTCTCCAGTCGCCCTTTCCGTACTTCTTCAGCCCCAAGAGAAACAACCTTTTTTTTTCAAGAAAACAAAAGATCGATTTTATATATAATAAGAAACGATTCGAAAAAATCGATCTACGGATTATTACGAAAGGCGAAATTAGAAAAAAATAGAATTAACTGACTTGTGTTCTTCTTCGGTCCAGGGGACACCCTTTTTCCGTTCTTGTTCGGAAGGTCTGGCGGAAGAAGACTTCCTTCCGCCGCCGCCGGCGATGACATAAGATTGCCTGAAACCCTCGAAGCCTGTGTGGGCACTCCCCCATTCAAGCGTAAAAGGCGACGACGACGATGATGGCGGCGGCGGTGGTGGTGGTGGGGGTAGAGATGTGGCGGCGGCGTAGCCGGGAACAGGGATCAGCCCTGCTTCGATGCTGCTGACGTCATCCTCGAGCTCCTTGTACTGCCTGATGACGTCACGGACGGTTTTCCCGGGGACCATTTCGGCAACTCTGTGCCATCGATCCGGTGTACTTTCGTCGAACACCGCGAGTGCATTCTCGAAGGCCTTGTTCTCCGCCGGCGTCCACTTTGCTGCGGTGCTTCTTCTGCTCTCATCGGGAAGCCAACTTGAGCTGGTGAAATACGAAGATGGCGATAGAATCTCCATACCCCACCTCATCAATTACAGAGCTTAAAATCACATAAAAATTGGTTTCTCGAACATCGCAAAACAGAGAGAGAAAGAAGTGCAGAGAGATAGGTGGAAGCCTCAGAATGGGAAAATGAGTGCTAAATGAAGGAGCATTCGGAATCGGAATCGGAATCAGAATCGGAATTTGGAATACCTTTTTCTTGTTCAAAATGAACACCCACCTGAGCCACCTCTCAATTGACGAATCTTAAAAGGAAGCCACTTATTTTTTCTTTTTTTTTTTCAAAAAATCTGTATGAACTTGTGGTAATCAAAAGGGAAGAGGTACAATCAAAACAAACTGAGATCTGATTAACCCACCCACCCACCAAAATAAAAAATAAAAAATTGCAGGCAAATTGAACAAGTGTTGTAATAAAATAATGAATTTTCCCAAATTGGAAATGTGAAAAAAAACCTGAAAGAAGGCTAAAAGGAGAAAGAGAGAGAAGAGAGGAAGCTGGAGAGAAGAGTTGCAGACTGAAAAAGCTGCTTCATTGGAAACTCACAAACAGAACAGTGGAAACAAAGTCTGAATTTCTCTGAATAAGTGGTTATAAATAAAAAATAAAAAGGGTTGTGATTTATTTCTTTCTTTTACCTTTTTCAACAGTAAAAGCAGCAGCAGCAGCAGCAAAGTAAAAGAGATTGAAGATATCTATTTTCACAAGAAATGAATCTTCATTTTTTATCAACTATATGTAATTCATATATATATAAATGTAGAGTCTAGAGAGAGAGAGAGAGAGAGAGAGAGAGAGATCTGCAACAGAGAGAGAGATGTGGAGGTGGGGGTGGAGGAAGGTGGTGAACTGTGATTGGATGGAATGGTGTTTTGTGGATACTACAACTTAATAATTTAATTTATTTTTTAATAAGAAAATAATATAGAAAAGGAGAACTATTTCTTTAATTGTTTTATTTTTTTATTTTTTAATGATTTTTCTATTTAAAAATAAAATAAAATAAAAAGAAGTATGGGGTGGCACCTCAGGGAAGCTTAAATGAATCAATGGCACTGGTCAAAACTACATACTAATAACAAAATGCATACCACTAATTTTAATTTGTATAGAGTTAGAACCACCGTTAGGGCTTGTTTGGTTCACCTCATAAACAACCTTACTAATCACACATAAGTTTATCATGGATTATATTGTCTGGACTATAATGCAAAATTCCAGATGGATTATGATTTCTGGACTATAAATAAACAAGTGATTTGAACTCTTGCTGTGTTGATAAACAAGGATACATTTATCAATCATGTATAATGTCAATGTTTCAGGCAAACAAGGCCTTATGAGTGTCTGAAAGTAGATTGGAATGAATTATTGACTGCAATTCCACATCAGCAATTTTAAGAAAATGAATTGACAAATACGGTGCTCCTTTGAATTCACGGCCATTATTTTCCTATAATATTAATAATACTTTTATGTACAATGAACTTAAATTTCTAAATATTTCTTCATTCTTTTTTTTTTTTTTTTTTTTTTTTGTTCTTCTTTTTTGGAGGTTTAATGTACTACTAAGATAAATTAATTTCTACGATTCTAATTTTAATAAATAAAAAAAAAGGGCATATGTTTGCAATAAGATAAATTTTGCTCAAATATGAGTGGACCACAACCAAAATGAGATGAATGGTAGCAAATGAAAAACTACAAATTCAGGACATGTTATTGAATAAAGGGGGAATTTCAGAAAAGCCCACGATATTGCATTTAATTAAAAGAGGGATATTTTATTTTTTTATCTCGCTAATATATCCACCACTGCAATCAAACTTATTTGCTAATAACAAAAACTCTTTCGTACATACTAAAAGGGTAAATTACAACTACCCACTAAAGTATGGTTGAATTACGAAAAACCCCATCTTGTTTGGATAATTACATCTACCCCTCAACTATGAATCTTCTTACACTTCCACCGTTATGGTTCAAATTCAACATAATCATTTAGATTCCGTAGAATGTGCTTTGTGTAAAAATAAAGTTTCTGATGCACCAAAATCTGATATATACAAGTCAAAAAACACATCTTATGATCATCTTGTTTCAAAATGTGGAGCTCGAATGGAATAAAGCGGGTACAAAAGTGATAATATTACATATAATCTAGAAAATTTCACTAAATTTGAAACCACAAGGGTGGACGTGTAAGAAGATTTATAGTTGAGGGGGTCGTTGTAATTACCCAAACAAGAGGGGATTTTCGTAATTTGACCATACCTCAGGGGGTGGTTGTAATTTACCCATACTAAAATTATAACTCATTGAAACCATAGTTCAACTCGAATTTCATGATTTAAACCTTGATTTACTCAATTTCACAAATTAATCAATTTTAACCCCTACTCTAATTTTGACAGCCACCGTCGGTATGCTACCGTCAGTCCCCAGCGTTGATTTTTTTAATAAAATAGTTGTTTTTTTTAAACTCTTTTCAGTAATATTATTTTGTAAATATTACCAATATTGTCTCAGACAATAGTATCAGTGTTAAAATATTAATATTATATTCTCAGGCTGCAATACTACTGTCACAGACAGTAATTTTACTATATGAGACAGTAAAATTACTATATTGGTTCTTAAAGAAAAATAATTATATAAAAAAAAAGGTCAACGTCGGAGACCGACGGTAAACCCCGATCATTGGCCGGAAAAAAAAAAGTTCAGAAAAAAAAATTCAAAAGATTTTGAAAAGGGATGTTGATATGATATATTTGTTAAAATATGAGGTCAATGTCCAATATTTATTAAGTTGGGACATTATATGAAATTGATATAAATTATATTGTAAGTGGATATTTTGGCCAAGAACAAGCGGATGGACTTTTTTGCAAAACTAATTTTAGCCTGGATAAGAGCGCAAATAAGTCCTCCTCTTTGAAATTATATGGAATTCGCCCACAAATAAATAAAAGAAATACAACAAAGTAATTAATTTAACTGTTGATGTATCCGTACAAAGCATATAGATTATAAAAGCAATTTAAATAAAATGAAAGATGATGTTAATTGGAGATAGACACTGATTAATTATTAATCCATGTGTTGTCCCTTGCTTCAAGATTTTAATGCTCAATTCTTTTGTGTTGTCAACAGGTGAATGAGCAGCCAATCACCTTCCTTTGTTATAATTCAAGTCAGCTAAACTAGTGATTAAGTTTAAGATTGACTCATCCCCTTTATTCTAATCACTAATTTAACCACACTAATTATATGATTACGTTAACCCTTTTCATGTTTTAGTCAAACTAAACAAAAACACCAACTAAACTTTTACTTTAATGTGGCATTTGATGTGTTTGTCGAATAATATAATCTCATTTTAACTTGGATTTGACATTCTAGAATATTTGTTCTTATTTATAGGTGTCCAGAGTTGGAGAATTTTCACTAAATTTTATTTTTTTTTATAGTGAAAATGAGTTCATCTCCCACGTTGCACATCATTTATGGTGGAAAATTGTATTTTTGGTATTCCATGCATTTCACCAAAATTTTACACCATAATAATAATAATACTATTTCACAATTTAATCATTTATAGCAAATGAGATTAGGTTTGGTCTCATGGTCACTGGCGAAGCCAGGATTTCATCCCTCGGGGACCAAACATACATTAAAAATACTATAAATAAATTAATGACCATTTTCTGGGGTTTGAGGGCAGCGCTATGCTATGTCACAAAATTATGAGTTTAATGTTTAGCATAATCTTAGAATATTTTACTTCTTAAAAATATTAATTATAGATCTGATTTTAAGTAATAAGTTGTTGAACTATATAATTTGAAAAAGTGTGTTATAAATTTTTAAAAAACAATCTGAAGGTTAACTCAAATTATTTATTTCAATTTAAGAGGTCTCGTCACATATTTTACCGGTGCTTCATTAACGAGTCTATTGTTTCTTATTGTATTTTGTTATTAGCAATTAGTGTATTAATCAACATTAATACCAAAAATATACAAATTAATCAAAGAAAGCATATTTGTATTTACTAAAATCATTTTTTTATTAATAATAAATGTATTTATCCTTTTCAAATCAATATTAATCAACACTAAAGTATTACAATAGATATATAAGATAATAATTCGGTAATCACGTGCAATTAGTTAACATAATTATATTAAATACTAATTAATAAAATGATGTTAATTATATCAAATCTTATTTTTATCTCTATATTTCATAGAGAAAATAGAATTTCGTGGAAAAAATAGGTTTCCGTGGGAAAATAAGAAAATGGTTGAAGGGCGGGAGATGAGAATCCCTTCACCGTTTTCCTATTTGACGACGGGTAAGAGATGCTCTTACGTTTTAGACTTTGTACCTTAGTTTATAAGATTAGTTATAGAACAATTCATCTTCTTAGGTTTGTAATTATTAATTTCATCAATTTTGTTGTAAATAATATAAAATGCGGTTATTCATATCTTAAGATACTTGGAGTTTATAACTCTTCACTATGCCACTAAAGATTGTCAACCTACCCATTATCATATACCTCCCTTCATGATATATGTAGGATATAATTTCTATGTTTGGTAAGCTTTTGGGCTTCCATTTCCATTTTATTTTGGAGAAAGATGTTTTGGGAGAAGAATTTGAATATTAAATAAAGTTTGTTTGTGTTTTGAGAGGAGATAATTTTCACTGTAGCAAGTCAAATCATATCTGAAAGGTGTTGGGAAAAGGTATTTTGTAAGAAGAATTTAAAAGATAAAGTGATTTGATTTTGTATTTTAGTGAAGAAAATTTTCACTGTAGCGGTCAAATCATGTTTTTTAGAGAGGGAAATATTTGAATTTGTTTTGGGGAAAGTTTTTGAAAATAGTGTAGAAAGATAATTTTTATTTTGGGGAAAGTGTGAAAAGAATTTGAAAATGTTACCAAACATAGCCTATGTAACTCTTATGTAACCTCCTTGTAACTTCCGGTGGTTCGCACCTATATAAATGAGAATCTCTCATCCCTTAAGAATCCCACAATTATCTCTCTACGAATTGTCTCTCTTGTGTTGTTACATTCTCTGTATTTCTATTCTCGTTATTTACGTTATTGTGTATTTCCAGAATCACCAAACCAAATAACTAGATTAAATAGGCCATTTTTTATTTTACAACACATTATCAGAACAAAGTGCTCGTCGTGATCATGGATAAACAATCGTTCGGGGGACGAGGATACTTGAAGAATTTGTGATTCAGGTGCTCGTGGAAACCAACCGTTTGTGGCATGTGGATGCTTGAAAAACTTATGATTCGGGTTCGTTGGCAAAACAGTGATTTTGTTCGAAGAAGACAATATATTATAGGTAAACTTGGCCATGAAGTAAAAAAATTGCACTTTAGGTCAAAATTGACATATTATAGGCATAGTGAATATTACGCTACCAGATTAAATTTGACCGAAATATCGCACAATATATGATTTCAAACCTTATTCTGAACACGCTCCTGTCTGAATCTTATAAATATCTAAATAGGAAAGTTGTAATCCTTCTAGTAAGCTTTTCGATGGCACATGAGTCATGTTATTTGGAAGTCGGATGAAAGATTTATGATCACAATGGTACACACTATCAAAACAGTAATTTGAATTTATTTTCAAATGTTGGTTTTGCTTCCGAACTTGTATGTCCCGCCATTATTCATTCATTTACATATGTTTACCTACAAAAATACTAAAAACACATAAAACTAATAAAGATAACTACATAACAAGCAGCAAATCATGGTCGAAAAGTAATAAGAGTTCAAATCATGCACTCAATACTCTCCCTCAAGGAACTCTATACAATTGTTTTTACAAGGTTTCCATCTTCTTTAATACTGATTTTACATAAATTACCAATACCATCACATCACTTTAGTTAGCTAAACATAAAATAAAATTTAAAATATGAATATATGTATTCGTATTAGTATGTTAAATAAATTTATATATAGATATTTCCTAAGATAAAACAACTTTTGCAAGTGAAGTAAAATTGGTATAACAGCTGCATTAGAGGGTGGTATAATAATAAAACTATTTTGGTGTAAACATTGTCTAAAATAGAAATTTGAGATAGAGATAGGCTAATAAGCTTAAGAAAAATAAATAATCGGTCTAGACAAGAATTTAGATGCATTAATCCACATCAAAAGTAAAGTAAATGATCCATCATTTTTAACCACACATTAATTTTATGTTAGATGAATAATGCATGATTTTAGTTTTATAATTAGAAGCCTAAACTCAAAGATAAGATGAGCTCCCTCCCCTCCATAAGGCAATTTCAAAATCTTAGGCAATATTTGGTTTCATTTCCATTTTAGTTTTATTTTTTCCCCGAAACAAATTCGTGTTTGTTAAGCTTTTCAAAAATAATTCACACAATAATTTCAAAAGTTTCTCTCTCTTCTAGATATGATCAAAGTCAAACTACCACGGTAAAAATTGTCTCACTAAAAAAAGCATCACTTTATTTTCAAAAAAAAAAAAATCTCTCTAAATTATTGTGTTAACAACTAAATTATTGTCTGAGATAGTAATATTGAATACCAAAACAGAATATTACTGTCTCAAACAGTAATATTACTGTCCCGAACACTGATATTGTTGTCCCAAACAGTAATATTATGAATATTACTTTCCCGAACAACAATATTCCTAATATTACTGTCCCAAACAGTAATATTATTGCATGAGACAGTAATATTACGGTCGAAGACCGCAAAATTGCAGGCCAAGATGATAAAATTAATTAATACAGTAAAAGTATTCTCTCAGACAATAATATTACTGTCTCAGACAGTTAAATTACTGTCGGAGACTGTAATATCGCAGGCCAAGACAGTAATATAAATTAAAATATTTTTTTTTAAGAAAAAAGAAGTTTAAAAAAACAAAAAAAAAAAGTCAATACCGGAGACCGACGGTAAACGACG
This sequence comes from Erythranthe guttata, assembly GCF_056151865.1. NCBI lineage: Eukaryota > Viridiplantae > Streptophyta > Magnoliopsida > Lamiales > Phrymaceae > Erythranthe > Erythranthe guttata. The sequence continues at coordinate 4,936,917 of NC_142546.1, read as the reverse complement.
GATGACCTACCGGAATTAAGAAAAAAAAAAGTTCTCAAAAAAAAAAAAAAAAGTCAACGCCGGAGATCGGCGGTCTCTGACCGTGTCGGTCAAAATTGGTAAACTTGGGCTAAATTGGCTTGTAAATCATGAAATTGGAGTTGAGTTGTGATTCAAGGAATTGTGGATAATTTTAGTATGTATAAAAGGGTTTTTCTTATTTGCAAATAAGTTTGAATGCAGTGAATTTAATTGGAAGACAAAAAAGTTGAATGTCCCTTTTTTAATTAAGTGCTCTTGTGATGAACTTATTCGTCATTTGTCCTTATTTTATCCTCTCAAATTATAAGCAAACATTGGCCATGTTTGTTTATGTTTCCAAATCCATTTACATCTTCTATATTATTCATAAAACTGAGATCATGTTTGTTTGAGAAATTTTACTTGAAAACACACATTTTTTCCTATTAAAATTTCCAATGAGAATACACTATTCATATCTTTTCCAACTTTCAAACCTACTAAAACCTACTAACCTATATAACCTATATAGTTTATTCATTGAACTCATCTCTATCTACTTCTATTCATCTATAACCATTAAATTATGGGGTAATATGCTAGGAGTACTCCCTCGTACGAAACCTAATTTGAACTAAATGACAAGTCTAAATCCAATTTTTTAAGTAAATCCTTAGATTGAAAATATATATGACCCACATCCTTAATTTTTTTTTAATCCCTATCTTGCCCTTACACCCTAAATCTTATAACCAACATATTCACGTTTCTTCTCAGATCTATTTTGCCTCTTTGTTCTTCTTCTTTCTCTCTTGCTTTCTGTCTCGCTCTCTCTGGCTTTCTCTGTCTCGCTCTCTCAATTTATTTCTCTCAATCTCAAGACATCTTTCTCGCCACACTCCATGTCATGATTTGAGAGGGGGTAGTGGTTGTGATGATGGAATCGACTATGATGGTGGAGGCGGTGGCATGGGGAGAGGGATGGTGATGGCGGGCCGCGGCTCTGGGGCGGCGGTGGCGGTGAGCGGCGTTCGTCAGGAGGGCAGCGGTGGGGGGCGGCGCTCGGGGGGCTGGGATGGTGTCGGTGGTGCTCGACGTTGTGCGACTATGATGTTAGAGACGGCGGCATGGGGGATGGATGGTGATGGCGGCGGCGGCTCTGGGCGGCATTGGTCATGAGGGCGGCGGTGGGGGGCGGCGCTCGGGGGCTGGGGATGGTGTCGGTGGTGCTCGACGTTGTGGGCGGTTATGGCAGCGTGGGTGGTGTTTTGTGGCATTTTTAGCGGCGTGGTGATGTTGGCATCACAGATCTAGGGTTTGGTGGAGGAGATCTACGGTTTGGTGGGGTAGATCTAGGTTTTTTCGACATTATGTCTATAGATTTCTATGAGTATCTATGGGTGTCTATGGTGTTTGACGGCTAGGGTTCAAAAGAGGAATTAGGGTTTTGAGAAAACGTGACTATGGATTACTATAGTTTCCTATGAGTGTCTATACATGACTACGGACTACTATGGTTTCCTACGGGTTTATATAGAAGACTACAGCTGAAAAAAAAATTAAAAAATCACAATTTGCAATATTATGTAAAAAAAAGGAAAAATACGAAAATGCAAAAAAAAAAAATGTTCTACAAAAAAAATAATAACGAAAATGCTAGATGCAAAAATTAAAATGTTAAATGCAGAATGAAAAAAATTATAAATGCAGTTTAAATATCATTTGGTGCATATTTCATTTTTTGTATGTGGGGGCATTTTTGGAATAAAATATATAAAGGATGTGAAGCAAATGTTTAATTAGACTTGTCATTTAGTTCTAATTAGTTTTGCCACTAGGGACCTATATCTTAAAGCCCCTTAAATTATACACTCTCTCTCATCCAATTTCTCTCCTCATTAATATTCACACTCTCTCTACTCCAATTTCTATCTCCTCATTAAAATTCACATTCTCTCGTTCCTCCCATTTATCTCTCCTCATTAATAACTTCGCTTAAATAATAAATTTTCCCGATCCCGGGGACAATGTGCTAAATTAATAATTCGCTATAAGATAATACACATTCTTAAATTACATGGTACAATAGATATTTTATAGACCTATGAAGGTTTAATAAAATATAATTTCATTGTCGTTTGTTTCTTATTGAAGGTCACATTACCATCAATCTCGTGCCTCACTTTTCTTAACATGGTTAGAACTCCTGGTATAGCTTTCACATAACTCAACATGAAATTGTTCAATACAATTGCTGCTTTAAGAGCTTCCAGTCGTGAAACGGGCTCTATAGTGTATTAAACTAATGGTACAACGAATAATATACACGTAAAAAAATAAAAAATAAAATGTATTTATTGAAAATAGTAATAAAAATAATTTCATAAATTAATAAATTATTAGTGAATGTATAAATTAATAATTATTAATTTATCGATAAATTAATATTTTGCTAAATTAATGGGAATTTGATGGTCTTAACTGTATTAATTTATAGAGATTTAACAGTGTATTCTACTTTGCACGTATATATTCTTATAGAAAACACACAACCAAATATATTCTCATTTTCACATTTATATAAAACTAAAATTTTTACTTCATCTAAACATATTCTCATTTTCTACACAAAAATCAATATATCTACTTTTCCATCAGAAATTCTAAAACTAGACAATATCACTAGAAACATAACCAAACATCCGGCGTTACTTTTAATTCTCAAATCCCAAAAATAAAATAAAAATAACTCCGTATACAATTGCAAATAGTGCCTTAAAAAACACAAGAAATTTGAGTCTTCTAATTTAGGGCATGGGGCCCAGGAAAGTAGCCGCCAAAGTAGGGTGCATATCAAATGTCAATTTACAGAATGTGCATATATTGGGACCATTGCCTAGCCTAGGCTAAAGATAGGCTCCATTTACCCAAGCACGCTTCTCAACTCTCATTGGTTGCCTTTTTTTTCTTTTTACAATTTCATTCCCTTCTCTCTTAGGCATCCCCAATGGATGCTCTATACTCCATTGGGCTCTAAATTATAGAACTTCTGCAAAAAAAAGCAACACCAACAAAGGTTCTAGTGGGTATGCAAATTTAGAGACTTTCACAAAATTCTTAAATATTTTCCTAAATATGTGATTTCATTTGGAGACTCACTATCTGCTGGGTCCCACGGCAAATGTTGTATAATAGTGAATAAAAAATTGTATAGACTTTTTATTTCTTTTTCTTCAGTAATTTCGAATCCAATTTTAATGTTGGCTTTTTATTTCTTTTTCTTTTTTCCTTCTGAGTTTTTAAGGGGTGCTTATTTATATTTAAAATTGTATTATATTAATATAGTTCAAAAAAATTGTATTTACTATTTTTCATTATATTAGACATATATATGTGTTAATATTTTGTCATTTCATTTGTTTGAATTATTTTTTTATAGCAATGTAGATAAATAAAATAATTAATGACAGGGATCAATTTATATATATATATATATATATATATATATATATATATATATATATATATATATATATATATATATATATATATATATATATATATATATATATATATATATATATATTCATTATATTTGGACATATATCATATCTTTTCAGATTTTTTTTATTTTTTGATCAAAATGTGTATTAAAAGTAATTATGATTGATGGAATATAAATTAATTATCTAAAACTTCACAGATGAATAAAAATTTAAACCTTAATCACATTACTATATAAAAAAATCGTAAGATAAATTTAGAGACCCAAAATTATAGAGCTCTTCATTGTGGAATTTTTTTTTTAGAGACTCAAAAAATTCTACCGGGTCTCTATATGGGTCTCCAAAACAGAATTTGGAGACCCAATTTGCTTACTCCATTGGAGATGCCCTTAGGTAGAAAAATAAAATAAAAAAATAGGGGTGATAGTAAATCGATTTTGGTTAGTATTTATCTTGAGTAAACTCGAGTTCTAAATTCAGATTTTCTACAACTTATATTCGATTTATTTATAAAACAAAGCAAAATAGGATTGCTACGTGTCCTTACAATTCGGCGCACACATCTAACGGCGTGAAGTTAGATGTTAAATCGGTTTAGTTACATTGAACGAATTTCAATAGTATATCTGATCAAATATAAATATGGGTGTATGTGAATATATGTAAATTTACGGTTAAATTTTATCATATAATAACTATGTGTATCATCTAATTAGTCCGTGAAGGCTAAGAATATGGAGAACATAACCTCAAACCACTAGAGTGGTGCTATTCAATTACAAATTTACATGTTTATTAGTCCAAATCATGATTGTGAATCAAATACATAATTGACATGGTTTGATATGAAAATTAGACCAAAAACCTAGTTTCAATTTATTTTTTTCTTTTGTTTTGTTTTTTGGAAATTAAAAATCAATTTCTATCCAAAACTAATGGAGTTTTGAAAATTCGAGAGTGTTTTGAATTCATGTTACTCGTACAATTTTTAGAAATTTCATAAAGTTATCGGAAATGTTCGAAAAGATTAGAAATCTTATATATACATTTTTAAATATCATTTATAGGGGTGAAAGTAGGATGGATCGGATTGGAATTTTAGCCTTTTCGGAAAATTTCCAAAAAAATTCGGAAGTATAAACAATTTCAATTCCAATTCCAAAAGGCCCGGAATTTTGGAATTTCGGAAAAAAAATCAAAAATCACACAAGCTTTAAAATTTTAAAACTTAGCGAAATTTTCAAAAATGTGCATAATTCCAAAAATAAGAACATCCACGTCGATAAAAGTAAAACTAATAATTGTGAAATTTCAGTTCAAAAAAATAAATAAAAATAAACACAACATAATATCCAATAAAACTTCTAACAACAATTCATTATCTCAAAATCCTAAAAAAAAAACTTATAGGTTTATTTTTTGGAAAATAAATATTATATAATATATATTATTTATGGGTGTATTTTTCGGGAAAAAAACGGAATTAATTTCGGAAATTAAATCGGATCGGAAATTCCAAATTTATTTTATATAATTCCAATTCCAATCTAAAAAAATCCAAAAAAATTGGAAATCGGAATGAAAAAAGTTGTTCCAAAATTGGAACTTTTCGAATTGGAACCGGCGAATTGGAATTTCCGTTCCAACTTGCACCCCTAATCATTTATCTACTCCAACCATATAAATGAAAAAAAAAACACATTTTACCATACTACTTTAGTATTTCATACCCGTAATTATATGTCTGCATATATATATATATATATATATATATATATATATATATATATATATATATATATAATAGTACTGATATTTGTTTCAAACATTTAGAATTTCCCAAAAACTTTCGAACATTAAAATCAAATAAAATAATATATTAACTATATATTTGATTCACATCCAAAAGAATCGAAATGTTTTTTTTTTTTTACTTTTCTAAAGTTGTTGAGTTAGCTCCTGTATGAGTATCATTCCAAAGGAAAAATAAATTAAATTCTCAAAAGTGGAGGATTCGAAAATTTTGTTCCAGTTTCCACGGTTAGACAGACAGACATATACGAAATAAAAAAAAAAAAAAACAAAATAAAAAAAAAACAAATTCACTTCATTTGAGGGTCAATAAGATGTTATACTTGCTAAAATACATCAGATGATTTTAAACCAAAGATCTATATACCAAAAACTACTCACTAACCACACTGCACATGAGTGTGTCTGTGTGTGTCTTATTATGTGTAAATCTATTTGACATGAAAATGAAACTTAAACTTGATAGTTCTGTTCCAACAACAGTGGACCCAATTATGAACTTAAATGTAATTAATAAATGACACGTAAGATGGACACTTTTAAAGGTTTTTTTTTTTTTTTTCTTTTGATTTAGGACACTTTTAAAGTTGATATAAACCTCACATAATTATATGGTGTACTACCCTTTCCTTTTTCCTTACATTGCCTTGGTGGTATTGGGAAATGGGGTAGGACCGTTGGAGATTAACGGTATTCCTCTATGTTCTAATGTTGATTCCGTTACATAATTATAATTCAAAGAAAATAAAAAACATAAAAATATTATAAAAAGAAATGTCAACAAAAAATTAGATCAATTATACCTAGCAGGATTAGAGTTATATGATCCATGGAACATAACAAAGTTTAAATCATATATTGTTAGAATCCTATTTTTAGGATTCAAATTGTGTCCACCAATTGAATTATATTTGGTTTTAATTGCCATACATACACTGTAAAAGGAAAGGGTGTTGATAAATACATAGAATCATTTTAGTAAACGTTGGACATTTTATTTAATAAAGTAAAACCTAGCACTAACTCTATCTTTATCTTTTAAATCTTTATTTTGCAAGAATATCGCATTATTAATCATTAAAGCACGAGTTTTTCAACTTTTGAACATAACTTATACTATTGTAGACAATTTTGAACACAAGTCAAACTACTGTCTACCGCAGACGCTTGTTTTTCTAGATTTGTACAATTTTCCTAGCTTCAATTTTATCAACATTTTTGTGTTTTTAATGGATAAAAATCACCCAAAGACTCTTTGGTCTAAGTAGAAACCTCAATTTTCTTTAATTTCAAGACAAACATATATGGACAAATTTTGAGTTTAGACAATTCCCCCAATTTAATTCTAAAAGTTAAAAAAGTTAATGTAAAATTAGAAATTCAAAAACACGAACTGTAATTAAATTTAAATATAATAAAAGTGAAATATATGAATTTCATTTAGAGAAAGTTAAAAAAATGATAAATATGTGATGTGAGATTAAAAGTTGAAATTAAAAAAAAAATGACATGCGTTTACTAAAAACCATCCTGTATTTATCTATTTCCTAGAACAAATTCACAAAATGAGGATTTCTTCTTTTATTTGTCAGTCAGCTGCTTGTAAATCTTATATATAAAAGAAAGAAACGCTAGGGCAACCCTAAGAAACCCTAATGTCATATTTGTAATTTTTTTTCAATTTTTATCTCCTTAATATTATTTTAAATATTATTTTTGAATTTTATCATATTTGTATCCCCTAAATATTATTTTTTATTTTTATCTGATTTTTGTCTCCTAAATATTATTTTTTATTTTTATCTCCTAAATATTATTATAAATAATTTTTTTTTAATTTTATCAAATTTATATCTCCTAAGTCCTAACTATAATTTTAAATATAATTTTCAACTTTTAGCAGATTTTTATCTCCGAAATATTATTTTCGAATTTTATCCAATTTATATCTCCTAAATAATATTTTAAATATTGTTTTCGAGTTTTATCATGTTTTTATTAGTTTTTTTATCTCCTAAATATTATTTTCGTTTTTTATCAGATTATTGTCTCCTAAATATTATTTTCGATTTTTATCAAATTTTTATCTCCTAAATATTATTTTTGATAATAATTTTAATTTTAATCATATTTTATCTCCTAAATATCATTCTAATTATTATTTTTCATATTTTATCAACTTTTATCTCATTAACATTATTTGAAATATTATTTTCGATTTTTTATCAAATTTTTATCTCCTAACTATTATTTTAAATTTTATTTTCGATTTTTATCTCCTAAATATTATTTTTGGATTTTTTTATCAAATTTTTTCCTCCTAAATATTATTTTATATATTATTATCGATTTTCATCAAATTCTCCTAGATATCTTATATATAAAAGAAAGAAACGCTAGGGCAACCCTAAGAAACCCTAATGTCATATTTGTAATTTTTTTCAATTTTTATCTCCTTAATATTATTTTAAATATTATTTTTGAATTTTATCATATTTGTATCCCCTAAATATTATTTTAAATATTATTTTTTATTTTTATCTGATTTTTGTCTCCTAAATATTATTTTTTATTTTTATCTCCTAAATATTATTATAAATAATATTTTTTTAATTTTATCAAATTTATATCTCCTAAGTCCTAACTATAATTTTAAATATAATTTTCAACTTTTAGCAGATTTTTATCTCCGAAATATTATTTTCGACTTTTATCAAATTTATATCTCCTAAATAATATTTTAAATATTGTTTTCGAGTTTTATCATGTTTTTATTAGTTTTTTATCTCCTAAATATTATTTTCGTTTTTTATCAGATTATTGTCTCCTAAATATTATTTTCGATTTTTATCACATTTTTATCTCCTAAATATTATTTTAGATAATAATTTTAATTTTAATCATATTTTATCTCCTAAATATCATTCTAATTATTATTTTCATATTTTATCAACTTTTATCTCATTAACATTATTTGAAATATTATTTTCGATTTTTTATCAAATTTTTATCTCCTAACTATTATTTTAAATTTTATTTTCGATTTTTATCTCCTAAATATTATTTTTGGATTTTTTTATCAAATTTTTTCCTCCTAAATATTATTTTATATATTATTATCGATTTTCATCAAATTCTCCTAGATATCGTATATATAAAAGAAAGAAACGCTAGGGCAACCCTAAGAAACCGTAATGTCATATTTGTAATTTTTTTTCAATTTTTATCAAATTTTTATCTCCTTAATATTATTTTAAATATTATTTTTGAATTTTATCATATTTGTATCCCCTAAATATTATTTTAAATATTATTTTTTATTTTTATCTGATTTTTGTCTCCTAAATATTATTTTTTATTTTTATCTCCTAAATATTATTATAAATAATATTTTTTTAATTTTATCAAATTTATATCTCCTAAGTCCTAACTATAATTTTAAATATAATTTTCAACTTTTAGCAGATTTTTATCTCCGAAATATTATTTTCAAATTTTATAAAATTTATATCTCCTAAATAATATTTTAAATATTGTTTTCGAGTTTTATCATGTTTTTATTAGTTTTTTATCTCCTAAATATTATTTTCGTTTTTTATCAGATTATTGTCTCCTAAATATTATTTTCGATTTTTATCAAATTTTTATCTCCTAAATATTATTTTAGATAATAATTTTAATTTTAATCATATTTTATCTCCTAAATATCATTCTAATTATTATTTTCATATTTTATCAACTTTTATCTCATTAACATTATTTGAAATATTATTTTCGATTTTTTTATCATATTTTTATCTTCTAACTATTATTTTAAATTTTATTTTCGATTTTTATCTCCTAAATATTATTTTTGGATTTTTTTATCAAATTTTTTCCTCCTAAATATTATTTTATATATTATTATCGATTTTCATCAAATTCTCCTAGATATCTTATATATAAAAGAAAGAAACACAAGGGCAACCCTAAGAAACCCTAATGTCATATTTGTAATTTTTTTTCAATTTTTATCAAATTTTTATCTCCTTAATATTATTTTAAATATTATTTTTGAATTTTATCATATTTGTATCCCCTAAATATTATTTTAAATATTATTTTTTATTTTTATCTGATTTTTGTCTCCTAAATATTATTTTTTATTTTTATCTCCTAAATATTATTATAAATAATATTTTTTTAATTTTATCAAATTTATATCTCCTAAGTCCTAACTATAATTTTAAATATAATTTTCAACTTTTAGCAGATTTTTATCTCCGAAATATTATTTTCGAATTTTATCAAATTTATATCTCCTAAATAATATTTTAAATATTGTTTTCGAGTTTTATCATGTTTTTATTAGTTTTTTATCTCCTAAATATTATTTTTTTTATCAGATTATTGTCTCCTAAATATTATTTTCGATTTTTATCAAATTTTTATCTCCTAAATATTATTTTAGATAATAATTTTAATTTTAATCATATTTTATCTCCTAAATATTATTCTAATTATTATTTTCATATTTTATCAACTTTTATCTCATTAACATTATTTGAAATATTATTTTCGATTTTTTATCAAATTTTTATCTCCTAACTATTATTTTAAATTTTATTTTCGATTTTTATCTCCTAAATATTATTTTTGGATTTTTTTATCAAATTTTTTCCTCCTAAATATTATTTTATATATTATTATCGATTTTCATCAAATTCTCCTATATATCTTATATATAAACGAAAGAAACGCTAGGGCAACCCTAAGAAACCCTAATGTCATATTTGTAATTTTTTTTCAATTTTTATCAATTTTTTATCTCCTTAATATTATTTTAAATATTATTTTTGAATTTTATCATATTTGTATCCCCTAAATATTATTTTAAATATTATTTTTATCAGATTTTTGTCTCCTAAATATTATTTTTTATTTTTATCAAATTTTTATCTCTTAAATATTATTATAAATAATATTTTTTTAATTTTATCAAATTTATATCTCCTAAGTCCTAACTATAATTTTAAATATAATTTTCAACTTTTAGCAGATTTTTATCTCATAAATATTATTTTCGAATTTTATCAAATTTATATCTCCTAAATAATATTTTTAATATTTTTTTCGAGTTTTATCATGTTTTTATTAGTTTTTTATCTCCTAAATATTATTTTCATTTTTATCAGATTATTGTCTCCTAAATATTATTTTTGGGTTTTATCAAATTTATATCTCCTAAATAATATTTTAAATATTTTTTTCGAGTTTTATCATGTTTTTATTAGTTTTTTATCTCCTAAATATTATTTTCGTTTTTTATCAGATTATTGTCTCCTAAATATTATTTTCAAATTTTATCAAATTTATATCTCCTAAATAATATTTTAAATATTTTTTTCGAGTTTTATCATTTTTATATTAGTTTTTTATGTCCTAAATATTATTTTCGTTTTTTATCAGATTATTGTCTCCTAAATATTATTTTTCGATTTTTATCAAATTTTTATCTCCTAAATATTATTTTAAATAATAATTTTGATTTTAATCATATTTTATCTCCTAAATATTATTCCAATTATTATTTTCATATTTTATCAACTTTTATCTCATTAACATTATTTGAAATATTATTTTCGATTTTTTATCAAATTTTTATCTCCTAACTATTATTTTAAATTTTATTTTTGATTTTTATCTTCTAAATATTATTTTTTGATTTTTTTATCAAATTTTTATCTCCGAAATATTATTTTAAATATTATTATCGATTTTCATCAAATTCTCCTAGATATTATTTATAATAATCTGATTTTCGATTTTTACAGAAAAGGGTAAATAAATCTGATTTTCATCCCTAGCGGATTTTGTGACATCGTTTTACAGAAGTTCTGCAACATTTGAATTTTATTTCTTCCCTACCTAAGGCTTCTTCTTTTGGTAACCCGACTTTAGATTTTGTTTCTTTTCTTCTTCTTCATCCTATTGCATGTGTGGCAATTAGTTTACATCTTTTTCCATCATGGCTTATAGGTAATTTCATTTTGATAAATTATGTGTTTCATTAATTTATACCAAAGTTTTCAAATTTTATGTATAACAATTATTTCATTTTATATGTTATTGGACATGTTATTGGAAGGGATGATTTGAGAAAATTAACCAAAAATGGGCGGAGCCACAAGCTATTGGAAGTCGACCTTCAAGACTTATTGTTTGTATGCGATATTTAATTTATTGTTTATATTTATTTTTGTTTCTTAATTTTACAATTGTTAATTCCAGTGGCAAAACAACCTTAAAATGAGGCAGTGGAGAAGGGCTTAGTTCCGATGCAAGATGTATAGATGACCTTTTACGATGGTATGTTGTCGATAGTTTAGTTTTGATTATGTTAACTTAGTTATTAAATCTAATTACTTTTAAGCTCAACATGGAAGACATAATTGATGTTTTTTTTCCTGGTTCAAATTTTCAATCTACTGGTATTAGGCTATTAGCTGATTCAATTCATTTGGAAAATTATTCAACAGTAAAGTTGTGTCCTTTTTTTTTGTGTGTAGTATACTTAATAATGTTCCAGTATAATAGAATTTTGATCATACGATACATCAAACGTTTGTTTATATTCTTACAACATCAAAAGAATGCAATTTGTTGTCCCGTGCATCGCACGGGTACAATTACTAGTTGAGTTAAAAAGATGTATTCATTTCTTTAATATTCAAGAGGACGCGTGGCACCAAAATTGAAGAAAGTTCCCTATGTGATTTGGTTTCCTTATTGTCATTAATTGGTCCACTTATTTTATATAAAAATTATTACTTGATGAAGAATGAGCCAGTCTTCTACTCTTTTATATCATATATAATATAATTCATATTTTTTTTCAGGTCGTGACTTTCTAACCTAATATGTTTCTTGCACATGAAGGACTCAAGACACTTATAAAGGATAGAACAAGGTGCCCGCATGGATATAGCTTAACTGGTTTTGGGTTGGTAAGTTGGTACTAGGTCCTATGATTGAATTCTGACAGTCACAGTGTGAAAATTTCAACTTCAATGAAGGGTGGTTCATTATGGGCACCAGGTCCTGATCCGCTCCATTGAGTTACTTTGATTTACATTTCTCCATAAAATACTTATTCCGGCCAAGGAATGGGGTCTTCGGGGTGAGGAATTTCGTCTTTTGGTATAAGGATAACACAAGGCAAAGTATTTCACCGTGCCTTTATGAGAGAAAATCTATGTTCTCTTTTTATTGCTCCAGTGTGAGTTTTCACCTGAAAATCAAAAATAAAGTTTTCTTCTTCTACGCAAGAAGAAGATCGGCTCTTCTGCAGAGGTGTTTAAAAGATATTAAGAGGAGGTCGATACACCAACTGAAGGGATTCAACGTTGAAGGAAGTTCAACCGTGCAAAGTCGAGGAGGTTGTTATAATCGAAGTACTAGTTTTAAGTATTACAAAAAAACGAAGCAAGATAAAAATAAAGTCTTTAGTTTATTGTTTAAGACATGTGCTTGTAAACGTAAAATAGTAAATATTCATTTTTGTAGGTACTCGAGGATGCAGGGTACAATTTTATATGAATCATATAATTCTGCTTTTATGAATTGTTACGGAAAATTGAATCTGACTGGTCATTTTTTTTATTCTACTTGGAAGTCGATTTTCAAGTTTTCTTTTGAAACCCGTCCTCATTTTTCGACTCATACATGTCAAATTTTTTTTTGTTTTTGTTTTTATGACATGTAAGTATAAAAAAATGTGCAAAAAGAACTATTAAAATTCTACACCTTAATGTCGAAATTTAGTGATATTATATCGAAAAAACATAACTAGTATTTACGACAATTATTATGTTGCAACTGTAGTTCGTTTATATTTATTAATTCTAATAAAAAACATAATAAAAGACATACACCATTTAATGTGTTTTGGACACAAATGTGACCTACATTCTCGAGTAAGTGCAAACAAGATTTTCACTAGTTCTGATTTATGTGTACAATAAAATACTAAAATAACCCCTCATACTTTAATATGCTCAAATTTCATCATTTAATTTAATTTAACCTCAATTTGGCCCTAAATTTCACAAACTATTCAATTTTGACTCAAAACACATTTTTATAGACAATTTCGTTCGTCGCCGCCGTTGATCGCCAGTCAACCGCCAGTCTCCGGCGTTGACTTTTTTCTTTCTTTCTTTCTTTCTTTTTGTAACATCTTTTTTCGTTTAAACAGCAATATTGTTGTGATTGACAATAATATTAACTATATTACTGTTAAACACAGTAAAAATCAACTATACTACAGTTTAACACAGTAATATTGCTATATTAATCTCTAGCATAGTAATAGTAACACAACAAAACTCATTGTTATTGTGTAATAGAGTAATATTACTATGTTTACCGTTCAACAAATGTAAACATAATAAAAAGCCAAAAGAATTAGTATTACTGTGAGTGACAGTAATATTACTATAACAACAGTAATATTACCGTCAACCACAGTAATATTACAATAATAGACAGTAATATTATGACGTTACTCCTTGAATAACACAAACAAACAAAAAAACTCAAACAACATGTGGTTGACAGTAATATTACTATAACAACAGTAATATTACCATCAACCACAGTAATATTATTGTGTTTACAGTAATATTACAATAATAGACAGTAATATTGATGTGGTTGACAGTAATATGATTGTGTTTACAGTTACTGTCAACGACAGTAATATAATTACGTTGACTTGTCAACAAATCAAACAAAATTAAAAAAAATAACAAAAAAAATAATAATAATATTACGTCAATTTACTATCAACGGCAGAACAATTACATAAATGTATTGTCAGCGGCAGTACAATTACATTAATGTACTGTCATTGACAGTATAATTACGTTAATTTACTGTCAATGACAGCACAATTACGGTCAACATTTAGCGGCGGACGTAAAAAAAATAAAAAATAAAAAAAAATAAATAAACACTAAAAAAAGTCAACGCCGGAATCCGGCGGCGAAAAAAAACAGACGAGGAAAAAAAAAATCGAAAATTCAACGCCGGAATCCGGTGGCAAAAACTTTTTTTTTTGATAAAAAAATAGTTTTTGAAAAAAAGAAGTCAAAATTGATTATTTGGGCTTACAAAATTGATTAGTTTTTGAAAAAAATAGTTTTTGAAAAAAAATAGTTTTTGAAAAAAAGAAGTCAACTTTCGAAGATGCAAGCTTGGTAGGGTTTGAAGCGTTGCAGAGATAACTTGTTCGGGAGTTGGGAGTCCTCAGTGAACAAATTGCCCAAGTTTATGAAGGGACTCCATAGAACGAACCTGGGTACGGCAATTGAGTGGGTTTTCAAACCAACGGACATTCCAACACGGAAGATGATCAAATGCTTCTTTTGGGCCTTCAAGCCATGCTTGGATGGATTCAAGTTCTGTCGAAAAGTTATTAGTGTGGATGGAACTCATCTCTACACTAAGTACAAGCACAAGCTACTAATTGCCGTTTGTTTGGAAGCCAATAACCAAGTGCTACATTTGCTCTTGTTGACAATGAAACCACGGCGACTTGGAGGTGGTTTTTTCAAATGCTACACAGACATCTAATTTCTCAAATTCCAGATGGAGAAAGCGTTTGTGTAATTTCAGATCGAGCTCCGGGAATTTTATGAGCTTTAGCGGAGTTGCCCGAATTTGCTCCCCCTAATATTTTTCACAGGTTTTGCTTGAGACACATGTGCTCCAATTTCAACAAACGTTTTAAGAGTGTTGATTTGAAGGATCTATGCTACAAGGCGGGAGCGGAGTCTCAAATTTGGAAGTTTAACCACATTCTTAATGTGATCAAAACTCGGAGTGTTGAAGCTTACAACTATTTGAAGGATATTGACCAAGAAAAATGGGCATTTGCACATGATGGGAGCAAGCGTTGTGGTCAACTTACTACAAACATGTCAAAAGCTCATAATGGTGTTCTCAAGGGAACTCGAAAACTTCTCATCTCAACAATTGTTGACCTCACATTCAACCGCATTGTTAGGTATTTTTTAATCGTCTCCACGAGGCCAATGTGATGGTTCAAAATGGACAGTTGTGGTCCACATATGCTTATGGCATTTACCGGACACATGAAGCCAACTCTGTTAGATGTTTCACGACTCGTTTTAATCAACAATAGCTATCAGCCGAGGTGATGACTAGAGCTCGTCCAAGTGGAGGTGCAAATAACAAACACACCGTGAGTTTAAGGGACAAAACTTGTACTTGTGGAAAATGGAAGCTAACAGGAATCCCCTGCAGTCATTTCCTCCACGTGTGCCGTGAATGGATGTTGTCTGCCTCCGTATATGTGAACGATTGCTACACTGTTGATCGATTAGTGAACACTTATTATGGGATATTCCAACCCCTGTAGAGTGAACACTATTGGGAGGATGCTGCTTTTGAACTAATTCATGATCCAACACTACTATGGGATCAAAGACGCAGTCGAATTCCTAATGAGATGGATGTGCCACAAACACGGGCAAGACAACAATCTAGAAGTGAGGAACAAGCAAGACGGCTCCGATAGTATAATTTATGTAGTTCATTGCACTTTGTATTATTTATATTGTTATTTTCTAGTTTTCACGTCGGACTAAGTAGTGTCTAATTATCGTGTTTGACTTTGTATTTGTTATTGCACTTTGTACTTATTATCTGAGTCTATCTATGTATTATCGTGTTTTCACGTCGGACTAAGTAGTTTTCTAATTATCGTGTTTGACTTTGTATTTGTTATTGCACTTGTACTTATTATCTGAGTCTATCTATGTATTATTGTGTATTTGTTATTACACTTCTGCTTATTATCTGAGTGTTCTATTTATTTGTGTGTATGTATTATTACACTTGTGCTTATTATCTGAGTGTTCTATGTATATTATTAGACAGGATGAATGTCAGTTATGTTTATGGTTCGCGGGACACTTCATTGCTATACCGCCAGTCAGAGCACGTACCCAAATCGATTACATCGGCAAACGTGGATGATATTGTGCGCGGGAGACGCTGTGATGGTTGGATTTGGGGTTTATATGGAGATGATGGTGATGATGATCCATACCCTAGAGTGATCCAGTACTTAATTGATTCTAGGTTCTATGGAGTATATCGATGTGGTCGTCTCATAGTCGATTTCCATCTTATTGCAGCTTTAGTGGAGAGATGGCGCCCGAAGACACACACATTTCATTTTCGAGCAGGGGAGACGACAGTGACACTTGAGGATGTCGCACTATTATGGGGTTTGCCTGTTGATGGACTATCTGTTACTGGACAGGATATTTCATGGTCGATGGAGCAGTGGCAGGATTATTGTCAGACGTGGTTGGGACATACTCCTTCAGATCGAGCTTTCAAAGGGAGACGGCTCTTTGCAACTGATCTGGCCATATATTTACGACATTGCACGATTACTGATGACAACACGGAGCAGCGTATTCAGCAGCATACCAGGTGTTTACTGTTATTGCTACTTGGGGGGGTTATGTGTCCTGACACATCTTCAAGTGCAATCTCGTTGTTGTATCTTCGTCATTTCGAAGATCTTGAGGTAGTGCGTACTTTCAGTTGGGGTAGTGCAGTTCTTGCATATTTGTATCGTGAGCTATGCACTGGGGCTTTACTTAGGAAAATTGTGGAACAAGGCGGCACTGTTGAGTTGGATAAGAGGAAAACTAATCTAGGTGGTGCGCTTACTCTGTTACAGGTAATATGATTTTTGATACTTTTAAAATTTAAATTAATAGTTTATTATACTTGCGGTTTTTGATGTTTTTTATGTTTAATAATTAGTGTTGGGCATGGTCGAGGATACCTTTACTCGCTCCAGCAATACTACTGATACGCGTAAAACCTACGTATGAAAAACCGCAAGTGTACAGTATCGCGTTTTGTAGAATAGTGAATTCCAGATATCGATCCACAGGGAATTAAGTTCCTAAATCTACCAAGTACCGTAATTATACTATCCTAAACTTTATCTAGACGAACGAGAATGGATGGGAGAAATAAAACTAAAAAGAAACAAAGTAAAAACACCGGTCCGCCAAGACAAACGAAGAATTCCGACGTGTGATGGCTTCTAGGGTAAAATCCACCAGTGTACTATCGATAAAGATTTACAAATCCAAATCTATTGTCAATTCAATGTTCGCTAACCCAGACACTAAAGTACCCTAACCCCCGTCTCCAGTGTAGTTAGAGTCTACCCACAGGTCCGACGTCTCCGTTCAGAACCTGATATTAAGAGAGCATTTAGGTCAAGTCCTTAAGGGCTACCCGAGGTGCATCACGTCTCCGTTTCCACAACCCGAGTTATGCTTTCCTAAAATCAAACGAGAAATCCTCTCTCGAGTTCATTCCCATTTAGAATCAATTCAACTGTTGGCCAAACAATCGAAAGCATTTAATACAGGAAAACATAAACAGAATCAAAGAACGACAAATAGATCACAGATCTGGAAATCAAAATCAATATATACAAGGTTTCATTTCCCTAGAAGAAAATGCTCAGTTCATTACAAACATAGCATTAAAATGAAGAACACGAGAAGTTATAAACTAAACGTAAAGAAAAGCTTATGAAAAACCCGAGTCGAAACCCTCGTCGAAGCTTCCCGGGAAGAACTGGCGAGAACCGAAGAAAAACTGAAGAATAGGTCGAGATATATGTCGAGCGATTGAAAAATGAAAAAAGAGACCTTCTATTTATAGTGAAAAATCAAAGAAAAATATCTAGTCTCGATTTCTATGCCCAAATCGCGATCTGGGCTTCTTGGATCGCGATCTGGCAACCTCGAAAACTGCGCACCGCCTTCCAGATCGCGATCCAGGAAGTCCGGATCGCGATCTGCCCCAATTTTTCTCTGCTACTGGAATTTGCCACCAGATCGCGATCCGGTGATTCTGGATCGCGATCTGGCCTCTGCATTAACTTCAAACACTTTTTTCACCCTTTTTCAGCCCGAATTCGACAATTGTGCATTTCACAAAAGTTGTAGCCCTTGAAGTTAGCTTTCTAAATCCACTTGAATCAGCCCAATCGGAGGTCGTATGCAAAAGTTATGCTTGAAATACCAAACACTGCCACAATCCGCGAGAATGCACTTTTGCACGTGTTTGGTTTGATTCTCGCCTTCGCTTCCAAAATCGTCTCGAATCGGCAAAAATAGCTTATCTTTACCTAAAAATATAAATAAAACAAAAACAACATAATATATACAAATAAAGCCGAAAACTCGGACGAATGAAGACCAAAACACGAAGATTAGATAAGTAAAAGTTGTGCAAAACGAACACTTATCAACTACCAGTAGTAGAAGATGATCCCCGTCGGCTTGTATATCCTCACCCTCTTTACGGTGCACGGTAAACATCTTAGTACTAATAATTTATTTATATGAAGGTTAATATATTGACTTAGCAAATTTTCATATGATATTACAGTTGGATCAGACCTACTAGTTACACTCGGTCCTCGCGAAACAATATACGTGTTTATCGTACGACGCTCGATCGGATGCTCTAGGATCAGGTTATTTATAAGTTAACTGCAATTACGTTAATGTTTATGGTCTATTTAACAATATATTAAAAAAAATATATATTTTTTTCTAATTTACATGGATGCCTTATAGTGAACTAAATCCTGAGTTTGGCGCTTTACTTTAGTATCCTGAGATAGTGCATCCACAGCTTTGGTTGTCGAGTTGTCCCCTTATATTTTACGAGAGAGTTGAGATGAATCGTCCGTATAAGGTGCTACGTCAGTTTGGGAGGGTACAACATATACCACCACATCCTACTAATCACGATATTGAGACTAAGTTGCATTCTTATGATCGTCGAGGTGCAGGGGGTAGAGATTGGGCTCGTTTCACCGTATCTATGTTGATAGATGGCATGGCCGACTTGATTCTCCCGTTGACTATCCATTTATTGAGTTTAGTGGGCCTCAGACAGATCCAGGATACTACGAGTGGTATGAGAGGCACACACGTCATTTGATATCACCGATTGACAATCTTGATGATATCGGTTTTCAGGTCGGAGACCCGATTTTACTGGATCTTGTGGTTAGTATTTTTCTCAAAACAACCATTACTTTCGATGTTTTTCAATTTGTTTTTTCAGTTTTTTAAGTTCTTAAACTTGTAATGCCTTTTATTTCAGGGTAATCAACTTATATCCATGAGTCTTGCTGCTAGGGCAGTTTCTCGAGATGACGATCGGATATATGATCAGTATCAGGACAACGCTACACAAATGTATACAGCTGGGACTCAACTTCTACGTAGAGATGGTGCTTCGTCCAGCTTACCTCCGATACCTGCCGTACCTCATATACCTTCTCCGCATCGAGATAAACGTACCAGAAGAAGGTCCAGCACTGCCGAAAGAGCTACTGAATTGGAGCATGACGTGAGACAGAGGAGAGAGGGGAACTATTATGCATCTACATCTCGGGTACCTCCATCCGGAGATGTTGCCGGTCCATTTGCTTCTCATACACCATTTTATGCAGATGTTTCTATGCATGGAGGTATGGACGATTTATCTACTACACAGGGATTTATGGATATGTTCGGTCCGTCTACATCTCAGGTACCCACATTTATAGATTTAGTTGGTCCATCTACGAATGATTACGTTCCAGATATGCCATGGTCCGATTCTCTAGCTACCCCATATCCTCCTGCTATTGATACTCGGTTCTCTTCATAGGGTCCACATTTGGATCTCAATTTGGGATACTCAAGTCCCCAAGAGCGGATCCGACCATAGTATAATGTTTCCCTGTTCCATATCCACCGGATGACACCCAGTTTGTTGATGATGTACCCGGCAGATCCTGACATTCGTCGAGATGGTAGGCCGCGTAGGACTAGACGGGCACCTGCATGTGGCACTGGTTCACATAGGCACTCACTTCATAGTGTCAATTTTATTTTCTTGTACTCATTTTGTCCTGGTACTCATTTTGGACCTATTTATTTTATATAACTCTTTTATTGGACCTAATTATTTTATATAACTCTTTTATTTTCTAGAACTCCTTTTGTTTTTGTCTACATGTTTTTAAGATTGTACACTATTCTATTGTGTTGATTAGATAAATACATGCAATGATTAATTTAACACTAATGGATAAAATATATAAAATGTAATAAATTTAATACTAACATCAAACTAATGAATTTAGTTAGAATTGTTTTATTTTGTAAAAAAAAATTAAAAATCAGAAAATATTAAAATATAAATATTTAAAATATTATAATATTATAATATTAAAATATTAAAATATTAAAATTTAAAAAATAGAGAGAAGACGCCACTGGTAGTGGCGTCTCCTACCGTGCCGCCGTTGGAGCTGACGTCTTTTGCCGGTGCCGCCGTTGAGGGTGGCGCACAACCCCAATTCGGTTACAATCCAAAACGACCCCATTTTACAAACTACTTCCTAAAACAACACAAAAAAAAAAAAAAAAATTGCCCCGTGCCATGATCATTCGAACCCCCCTACCCCTTTTTATTAGGTAAACCTTCTACCTCGATCTTGTAAACCTCTAATCAATGGGACAACGTGTCAATAAATAACCTCATGTCTATTAATATATTTGAGACAAAAAGTAGAAAAATAAAATGAATGCAAAAATAGGCATTTATATATGGCCATACCCCTTTGTCAGACATTTTTAACGGTAGAGATTTGTAGTGTATCTTTTATTTTTGGGTAAATTACAACCACCCCTAAGGTATGGTCAAATTACAAAAATCTCCATATTGTTTGGATAATTACAACCACCCCATCAACTCCTCAAATTTAGTGGAATCTTTGAGATTATATAGAATATTATCACTTTTGTACCCGTTTTATCCCATTCGAACTCTACATTTTGAAGCAAAATGATCATAATATGTGTTTTTTGGCTTGTATATATCAGATTGTGCTGCATCAAAAACTGTATTGTTACAACAAATGAGTTCAAAATAGAGCACATTCTACGAAATCTAGATGATTATGTTGAATTTAACACCATAAGAGTGAAGGTGTAAGAAAAAATCATAGTTGAGGGGGGTGGATGTAATTATCCAAACAAGATGAGTTTTTTGGTAAATTGACCATACCTCAGGGGTGTTTGTAATTTACCCTTTATTTTTTAATACCACCAGTTTTTATTTCATCGAAAATATTGAATGAATCAGGTGTACTGCACCCAGTCCCATTAAAGAATTCCATGGAACTTGTCCTTTGGGAGAAGATTATAAGACCAATAAATAAAGGGAAAACTCGTTTTCCACTGTGCATTTACTGATATGCCAACTATAAATTGACCAGTGAACGTAGTCCAATGAGTTAAATGTCTTTTTTTTTTTTTGGGTAAATAGGAGGTAAACCGTAAATCCAATGTAATTGCAAGTTTTTGCAGATAACTCATTTGTAGTTGATAGGAGTAGTTTGTTAGTTTTTACGTCAAAGTTAACTATTTGTGTCAAACGGCAAATACTACATTCTTGCAGATGACCGCATTGTGTTTATTTCCCGGTTTTTTTTTGCAGGTACCCTCTTTGAAGTTTAACCGTGTGATTAAGTTTGACAGAAAAACTAATAAATATTACTGCATCAACCACAAGAGGATTATCTGCAAAAGTTTGTAGCCATAGAGAGATTAAATGCTATTTACCTTTTTTTTTTTACAAAAAAATGCGAAACTCCTCACCTCATGGTCCTCATCCCCTGAGCTGACAAGTTTTTGATGCATTAACTTAGATTGCATTTTGAAAAGAAAAAGAAAAACCTAAAAGTTACTTTAAAATGACAAAAATAAGATTCAAATTTTATTGTAAAATGAACTAATCTAAAAATTGAGATGTTTGTATATATACCTCTGAAATCTTCACTTTTTAATTATTTCATCTCATATTTTTTTTTTTTGATAAATTATTTCATCTCATATTAGATCTAGCAATATAACATTATTTATTTCAAACAGAAAATTTGGAGTCTTTGGGTTGAATGCACCCACCTAGTCACTTCCACGTAGACACGTCAAACAGACATAAAGACACTTAAATCATAGTTTTACTACCCCCCAAAAATCCATGTACACGTGTCATAAGAAATATTTAGTGGGGAAAAAAATAAACATAAATGGCAAAGAATCTTTAATGGGTTAATGCATTTACTAATTACTATAAGCTTATTATTAAGTTAAGTGTGTGGTTGAAGTTCGAGGGGGACAAAAAGTGATTAAGGAGCCAGCAATTGTCTTCCATGTAAGATGTTAAGCACAATTAGATGAAATAAATGTGGGTTTAAGAGCTCCAATTCTTCGGGAAAGCTAAGTACTTTTTTCAAATAATAAGAGATTTAATTAGCTTTGTACTTAGGGAACAACTTATTTAAAAGTAATTTCATGGAAATACACAAAAGTATGTCTGCACATAATTAAAGAATATGGACTAATTAATAAAATCACATAAGTAGTTTATCTTTCACCATTATCATATAATTGATGTTCAAAGTATTTATTTGCACATGTATTAAAAATGTAAATAAATGTGAAGTAATTTTAGTAGGATTGTTCAAGTGTTGGTTTTTAGAGCATACGAGGTGACTTAGCAATTGGAACAACAGAAATTCTGTCAATTGGTTCGAGTTCAAATTCCCTTGTTGAGGCCATTAAGTTGAACTTGTTATACGTGGCTAACCTAATATGGTTTACATTTCTCGTGTGGTTTACAAGATATTGCAAATTTACCAAGTGCACTTATATGATTTTGGTTGCGAGTTCTTTCATTATATATATATATATATATATATATATATATATATATATATATATATATATATATATATATATATATATATATATATATATATATAAAGTTAAATTACAACCACCTCCCTGACGTACGGTCAAATTATGAAACACCCCCCCCCCCCCCCCCCCCCCCCCCCCCCGCTCATGTTTGGGTAATTACAACTACCCCCTCAATTATTAATCTTCTTACACGTCTACCCTTGCGGGTTCAAATTTAGTGGAATCTTCGAGATTATATGGCATATTTTCACTTTTGTACCCATTTTATCCGATTCGAACTTTACATTTTGAAGCAAGATGATCATAATATGTGTTTTTCGGCTTGTATATATTAGATTGTGGTGCATCAGAAACTGTATTTTTATACAAAACGAGTACAAACTAGAGCATATTCCATGAAATCTAGATGACTATGTTGAATTTGACACCATAAGGGTGGAGATGTAAGAAAAAATCATAATTGAGGGAGATGTAATTATCCAAACAAGATGATTTTTTTCGTAAATTAACCATACCTCAGGGGTGTTTGTAATTCACCATATATATAAAAATGTTAATTTACTAACAACCAACTCATTTTCAACCCGTAATTTTTTATCGATAACCATCGATAATTTGATCCGTTAAAGTTGGGTCATTAGTGTAACCAACCCACGTACAACTGGATTGACTCTTAGTTTTGTAATATGCTACATAATTGGTTGGTCGGGTCAATCAACTTATTTATTAATTAATTTTGTTTGAATTGTTTAGTATTTTTCTCTTTTCAAGTTTTCCCATTATTTCTCATTTCTTATTTTCTCTAATCTCAGAATAGAATACATTTTGAATTCCTGATCAATTCCTGCTAATTGAGAAATAGATAGTTTAAATTTGCTCTCCTACTGGTTTGGTTTTTTATTTTATGCTAGAACTATTTATATAATTCTAAAACATGTGTTATTGTAATATTATTCAACAATCGAAGATCCGAAGTGTGACCAAATAGTTGAGGAAAGCTGGAAATCGAGCCCATTATTTTACGATAATATGCAATCATGCAAAGCAGGACTGAGACAATGGAGTTCGGAGTCTTTTGGAGAAATTAAAAGAAGAACGTCCTTTCTAAAGGAGAAGATTTTTGAGCTTAAGAAAGGAGTCCGATCCGAGGAAAATAATAAGGAAATCAAAGAACTATCTGCAGAAGTGGAGAAAATTTTGGACAAAGAGGAAATGATGTGGCGTCAGCGAGCTAAAACTCATTGGATCCGCGAAGGGGATAAAAATACCAAATTCTTCCATGCCAAAGCTTCCGCTCGACGTCGTGTGAATACTATCTTAGGGCTTCGAGATGAGGCTGGGGAATGGCGTGATAAGGATTATGACATGGAAGAACTCATCCTAAACTATTTTCGTGAAATGTTCAAATCGAATCATCCTACTGAGGAGCAACTAAACGAGGTGCTTGATGTTATTGGTCAAAGAGTGGACATTAATATGAATGGAACCTTAATGGCTGATTATACAGAGGTTGAGGTGAAGGCAGCCTTGGACTCCATGCAACCATTGAAGTCGCCGGGCCCAGATGGTTTTCCGGCCTTTTTTTTCCAAAAATATTGGAATATAGTGGGGGCTGATGTCACGAGATGGGTGCTAAATGTTCTTAATCTTGGTGCTTCTCCGGCGGACTGCAATCACACCCATATTGTCTTAATCCCCAAATGCTCTAAACCAGAAAGAATGGCTCAATTCCGGCCTATAAGCCTTAGCAATGTGGTGTACAAGTTGGTATCAAAATGTATTGTAAATCGGCTTAAACCGTTGATGAACTCTATTATATCAGAGGCGCAATCGGCTTTTATTCCCGGTCGATTAATATCTGATAACATACTTATCGCATATGAAGTGACACATTATATGAAGCGAAGTACAGCTGAGCATATGGCGGTGAAGCTAGATATGAGTAAAGCCTATGATAGGGTCGAATGGGATTTTTTGCGAAAAGTGATGATAAAACTGGGGTTTGCTCATCAAGTAGTGGAGTTGATCATGAGATGCGTTACTACAGTTTCTTATTCATTTATTCTTAATGGGGGCTCGTTTGGACTGGTTAATCCGGAGAGAGGGCTTCGTCAAGGTGACCCATTATCACCGTATTTATTTCTTTTTTGCGCTGAAGCTCTATGCTCTTTGCTTAATCGAGAGGAATCAAAGGAGAATATTGTGGGGTTATCGGTGTGCAATGGAGCACCAAAAATATCGCATCTTATGTTCGCAGATGATACTATTATTTTTTGTAATGCTAACGCACATTCTGCCTTGAGCATTAAAAATATTCTTTCTGATTATGAGAGTGCTTCGGGCCAAATGATTAACTATCAAAAATCAAGTATCGTCTTTAGTAAAAAAACGAAGAGTGAATCCATTGAGGCGGTTCAATCGGTTCTCTCCATGACTATTGTGGATCGTCATGAGCGTTATTTGGGTCTTCCGTCAGTTATCGGCAAATCCAAAAGGTCAGTTTTTTTAAATATTCGGGACAATATTTGCCAAAGATTAAAAGGATGGAAAGAGAAGTGGTTGTCCAAAGGGGGAAAAGAAATTCTGCTTAAAGCTGTGGCTCTGACGATTCCTTCTTATGCAATGGGGTGTTTTAAACTCCCCTTGTATTTTCATAAGGAGATCGAACAACTTATGGCCCAATTTTGGTGGAAAGATACAAAGGGGCGGGGCATTCATTGGGTAAAATGGAGAGAATTATGTAAAAGCAAGCAGTCCGGGGGTTTGGGATTTCGAGACCTCGAAGCTTTTAACATGGCTCTTTTGTCTAAACAATTGTGGAGATTATTAGAGACACCATCGAGCCTAATAAGCAGAATATTGAAGGCTCGGTATTATCCAAATTCGAATGTACTTGAGGCCAAACTTGGGTCTAATCCGTCCTATACATGGAGAAGTATTCTAGCCTCGAAATATATCATTGATTCTGGTCTACGATGGCGAGTGGGTAACGGAAAATCTATTTCCGTTTGGAGGGACAAGTGGTTGCCGAGAGAATTCACGTTCAAACCAATTACACATAGAGGTGTTCTCCCATTGAACATGCGGGTTTGTGATTTGGTTTTAGAGAATCAATGGAATACTCAGCTCCTTAAAGAGCACTTTGTTGAAGAGGACTGGAAGAAAATTTTGTCTATTCCACTTGGGAGGGACGAAAATGAAGATGTATTAGTTTGGCATTATAACAAAAATGGACGATTTTCGGTTCGTAGTGCATACCATATTGCATATCGAGAAGAGGAGACGAACCGAAATCCAGCATCTAGTAGCTCTTCCGGAAACGATGGTTGTAGCTGGAAGTGGCTTTGGGAAATGCAGCTCCCTACTAAAATCAAGATTTTTGCATGGCGTGCATGCAATAACCTGCTTCCTACAAAAGATAACTTAAGGAAACGAAAAATTATGTCGGATGACTTGTGTGCAACATGTACTACAGTTGGTGAAGATTTATCCCATTGCTTGGCTTTTTGCTCCTTCTCGAGACAAGTTTGGGCGTTAAGTAATATCCCGATGAAGGTGCATAATTGGGTAGGTACAACGGTGAAGGAATGGATTCTTTATATGAGGAGGTCGACGGATGACGGTCAATTCCGCAATTGCATCTTGATTTGTTGGGCGTTATGGTCGTTTCGAAATAAAAAACTTCATGAAGTAGTGGTAGTGGAAGCAATGGAAGTTGTTACTTTCGTTCGGCATTACGTTGAGATGTTGAATAATCCTGTTGCAAGAGTCCTTAATGTGACTAGATCCAATCCGATTCCCAAATGGAGATGCCCTGAGCCGGAAGTGATTAAGCTGAATTTTGATGCATCAGTTAACGTTGCGCTTGGAAGTGTGGGTATCGGAATAGTGGCGAGGTCTCATACGGGAGAATGCGTAGGTTGGTCGTCACATTTCCTGTTGCAAAGTCTTGATCCAACGTCGGCGGAAGCTAAGGCTGCATATTATGCGATGATCTTTGCACGAGAGAAAGGTTGGCGAAAAATTATTGTTGAAGGTGACTCAAGTACTGTAATATCATCGATTAATGGCGCCACAGAAGATCGATCAATGCATGGGGCTATCATTGCAGATATTCTTGTTGCTAAGGGCTGGTTTGATGGGTTCTCTGTTAGGCATATTAATAGAAAAGGGAATCAAGTTGCACATGAAGTAGCTCGACTTTCACTTAAGGGTCCAAATCTTTTGCCGAATCTCCCTTTGGTGATTCAAAATATTGTAAACTTTGAAGCTGAAGATTAATATAGTCCAATGTTTTATCTCAAAAAAAAAAAAAAAAAAAACAATCGATGTTTAATTTGACCACATATGGCATATGACCTGTAATATATTGGATTTTTTTTAGGGAAAATGAGGGATAACCCTCTCATTAGGTAAAATAATATAGTACGAGCCCAATTTATAATTGGTCCTTTGTAGACAAACCCATTTAATATTTTCTGAATTGTGTGACCCCCTAAGCTTATGTTAATGCACATTATGCCCTTTTTTGTCCATATTTTTCTCCACCTTTCTCTCTCTTCTCCTTATTTCTCTCATATCCGTCATTTTGTATTCTCCATTAATTTCTCTCTCGTTCTTATTTTTCTCAATTTTTGATGTGTTCTTTATTTTTCTTATTTTTCTCTCTCCTCTCTCCTATCTTTTCTCTCTTCTCTCCCTTTTCTCTCTTCTCTCTCCTCCCCAATTTCCTCTTTTCCCGTATCTTTTTCTTTTCTTCTTTTTCTCCCTCTATCTCTCTTCTCTCTCTCTTCTTTCTCTTCCCTCAATTCCTCTCTCATCGTCTATTTCTGTTTTGATTTTTTTTTTCATCTATTTCTTCTCACTACTATACATTTTCTTATATATCTCATTTTTTTGGTCGTTGAAATCAATTTATTTTCTACTCTATGAAATTCATGTTTTCATGAAGATGAGATTTTTATCGTGAGTATTTAGTATCTTAAATTGAAAAATAATATGGTGAATTAATGAAAAAGTTATAGTTAACTACCAATTTTTTTATGGTTGACATTTGAACAATTATCGTTGACATCTAATTTTTGTAGTTGACTCTGGCAACAATATAGTTAACTACCATTTTTTTATAGTTGACATCGTAAAAATTATAGTTGACTATCTACTTTTTATAGTTGACTTTGGGAAAAATATAGTAAACTACCCGATTTTATAGTTGACTCTGAGTGTAGATGACTACAAAGTTTACTGCAAGTTACTATTATAGTTCACTATAATCTTTGAAGGTTACTGCAAATATTCATCCATAATTGTCTGTAAAATTGAAGTTGACTAAAAACTTCGTAGTTCACTATAATCTTCGTAGTTCACTTCAACCCTTGCTCAAAGTTTTGTCAGGGACCTCAATGGTCTCCAGAGCCGCTGAAAAAAACAAAAAAATGGGAATATGTCGTATTATCA
The DNA here is from genome assembly GCF_056151865.1 of Erythranthe guttata. NCBI lineage: Eukaryota > Viridiplantae > Streptophyta > Magnoliopsida > Lamiales > Phrymaceae > Erythranthe > Erythranthe guttata. The sequence goes on along the minus strand of NC_142546.1, from coordinate 4,908,263 downwards.
CATAAAATAGAGAAATCTAATTATATATTGTAGGAAAAACGAATTTCATAGAAGCCTACCTTTATTCGATTTTTTTGATTTCACTATGTTTTTGTGTCTGCTTCTCCTTGATTCACACGATTGTGAATTTTTTTTCAACAAATGTAGAAAACTAGGGTTCCATCGAAAGTCGTAGACCATGGGCAGATTTTAGCGAATTATTGGGATGATATACTGCATATTACCCTGATTTAGGGGGGATAGATTTTTTTTCCTATAAATATTAGATATAAATCCCGTAGTTCAGATAGATGGCGGGGGGGCTGATTTCTAATACAAAATGTGAGGGTAGTATTGGTATGACACTAATTGAGGGGGTTTGACTTATTAAAAATAATGAAGGGTGGTTAGTTCTAATATTTTTCATAACAAGGGGGTTATGTCTCATTAACCTTTTTTTTCAATATTATTGAACTAGTTTTGTTTAATAGTGAGAAAATAATGGTGTTGTAATCGAATATTATTTTTTAAATTTCTTTTTACGTACAACGAATATGACCTATCAACCGACTCACAAAGTTAGTTATCAACCACACCTAAGTCATATAACTTGGGTTCGGGAGCGCCCCCGAATTAGAAAATTGGTGAAAATGTGTCTCGAACTGTGGTCATTTTGATAATTTCAGAGCAACATTTACCATATTAGCTACAACAACACATTAGATAGTGATCACATTGTAGTATATATATCGCAAGATATATATATATATATATATATATATATATATATATATATATATTTTATAAAATCAAGGGTCTGCAGCTGCACACCCTTGCACCATAATGGATCGGCCAATGCTCATGTCCTTACACATTCTTGTGTTCGTGCAACATAACCTTACTCTTTAAGTAAACTACCATTATTCACTAATTCTCACCCACTAATCTCTCTGATGCATAATGTTTTTTCTCCCCAATAATTATCTTTATTGATTATCTTAAATCTTTCTTAAATAATCTCCTCTTTCTTACTATTTATTGGTAGAGATAAATTGAGAAGTAAGAACTCTAATCTAATCGTCTACTCCAAAGTATTCACCCAAAAACTTGAAAAAAAAAAAAATAAAAAAAATAATTTCAATCTTATAATTTGTTGTCCCTCCAAATATTTTCAGCCGATTTTTTTTTCTTTCAATTTTCCGTTAATTGTTTTTAAAATATTTCTTATTTCCATCAATTAAGGGATTATTAGCTTGAAGTCCCCAAAAAAAATTCTATAGCTTAATGTGTAGGTTGATATTTTGAATTTGCTTAAAACCCTTCCGACAATTTAGAGGTTGTTTGGCTAAACTTATAAGATGTTAAAAGAAGTTTATAAGGTGTTTTGGAGCTTATAAGCTTTTTTAAAGTGTTTGGTAAATTGAAAAGAAAAATCTTTATTTTTTTTAAATAAGCTGTTGGAGAGCAAATAAGATTTTTTTAAAAAAAGTACCTCTACCCCACCTTTTTATTTAAAATCTTATAATGAGGAAAAATAAGAAATAAACTAATTATCCAAACACTCCAAAAAATAATTCTTAAAATAAAATGTAACAACGTATCAGCTCTTAAAACATCTTATCAGACGTAGGAGCTTATCAACTGTTTAAAATAAGCTTAGCCAAACACCCTCTTAGATGGGGAGCTTATACTGAAAATTGACAACTTAAAGTGAAAATAGACAACTTAGACGAAAATTTTAGACCGAGGACTAAATGGAAAATACGAGTGCATCTCATCTAGTCCGTGTTAAGTTCTCAGCCTAAACTCCGGTCTAAGCTTTTATATTTCAGTCCAAGCACTAATGTTCCCAAATTGCCCTCCAAATTAAAGCTAAAAAATGAATCGCCTCCAACCCGTTGGCCTAACAACAAGCCCTAAAAGTTTCATTGTTAATTATGTTCTTTCAAATTTTCAATAAAACTTAAAACTGACCTTTGATGCAAACAAAGGGTCAAAATTAGTTTTATATATATATATATATATATATATATATATATATATATATATATATATATATATATATATATATATATATATATATATATATATATATATATTTGTTGGTGAGGTAATAATATAGTGGTGTTGGAAATGATGGACAGGTAGCAGCATTACATAATTTTCAGAGTCTAAAAAAAGAATATATATATATATATATATAATTAAGTAGAATTGGCTGGCAATTTGTTTTCCATTAAAGGAAAGATTCTTTTGGTTTTGTTCTCTAATTACTAAAAGTCAAACTAGTACCTCTTCTTCATCATGTGAGCCTTGTTGATTTCTGTCCACTCCGGTATGCGTGTGCATCGTATTCGTGTGGGCGTGCCTGCAACTTGCAACAACTTCCATTCCCCACTCATCTACTATTATGTCAAGTGTAAATAATAAATAGTGAGATTGTAATTACTATTATGACTATTCATGTGTTGGTAGAGCCGGACTGCAGATTTTGATGCCTTGGGCGAACATTAAAAAAATTGGGTCTTAAAAATTACTCCATCCGTTCCTAAATAAATATCGTTTTTCACCTTGACGAGTATTAAGAATCTTAATAAATATGTCTTTATTTTAGAAAAATAGATACAGATAGACCAAAATATCCTCGTTTACTAATTAATGCAGAAAGAATGTTGGAAAGTTAATAAGGGTATAATTGAAAAATATGTAATTAATGCAGCATTAGAACTTTGGCACGAGTCTTAAGAATCTCAATAAATATGTCTTGATTTTAGAAAAATAGATATAGATAGACCAAAATATCATCGTTTACTAATTAATGCAGAAAAAATGTTGGAGAGTTAATAAGGGTATAATTAAAAAATATGTAATTAATGCAGCATTAGAATTGTAAAGTGACATCTACTATGGAACAAACAAAATTCTTCAAAGAGAAAGATATTGTGGAACAGAGGAAGTATAATTTATTAGAACTTACGAGTTTTGTTAGAACATATTGTGGAAAAAACTCGATATATAGTTGGGTGTTGTATCATTCACATTGGGTAGATTAAACAAGAACGTGAGGGTAGGTCGCTGCACGCGAGTAGATGATTATAGTTAATAGAATTTACGAGTCTTGTTAACATATTGTGGAAGAAAACTCGATATATAGTTGGGTGTTGTATCATTCACATCGGGTAGATTAAACGGGAACGTGAGGGTAGGTCGATGCACGTGAGTTGATGATTATAGTCATTAAAATTTACGAGTTTTGTAAACATATTGTGGAAAAAACTCAATATATAGTTGGTGACATGGTGTTGTATCATTCGCATTGGGTAGATTAAATTAAGATATTATCGAATAGGAATTGACGGAATTCGGAAATTTCATTCCGATTTCCACTCGTAGATATGTGTGATGAAAGATAGAGAGCCTAGGCCTAGTGGGTATATAAATTTAAATTATTGGACCATTGTTTAATTGGGTTTATGCAACCGTTTAGCCCTTCCTAACACTAACAAAATAAAACAAAATCACTAAATAACTGATATTAAATGGTGGCCCTAAAGAAGTCAGATTTTTTGGAGGCCCAAGGGATTGCGTTTGGCCCGGTCATGTGAACAACCCTAATAAAAATGTTTTGAAACTAAAATAAATTCAAAAACAAACATTTTGTTCACACATTTTTTTTGGAAATTTTTATGTTAATTTTAAGAGATATGCAAGTAATCTTTCCATTTTATTACTACATTGTTGAACAATTTTGTTTAGTTGCCATTTGTAAAATTTTGGATTTTTTATTTTAATATTTTGGAAATGGTGATGTTTAATTGTCTGAAAACAATAGTGGTGTAATGAAATATTAAATAAATAAAACAAAATGATATTTTAGATGGATATGATCCATCAATAGACCCACAAAGTCGATTGTCAACTACCATTCAATCCATGTAAAATGGGTTGATATTGGTTTTTTATACAAAAATCAGTTTGTGAGTCGGGCTGATTTTATGACCGATAATTAACTAACCGAACTCATGCATACCCCTACATACCTCGACATCAGCCTGTATGGTCGACAAGTTCATTAATTTTCATTTTCTGAAGCGATGTTCTCACAAGATATATATACGCACATAAATATTTACAGAGTCGGTCCGGCGTATTTGGGGGCCCGAGGTGAGGATATAATTGTTCAATAGTTTGGGGGCAACGTCCAGATTTTTTTTTTTTTTTTGCGCATAAGATTAATAAATAATATAAATAAATTATTTATTAACAGAAACCTCATAAACTGTAGTATGAAAATACTAATGTCTAGAGAAAAATCTTTTGTGTAAGTCAATGTTAGAATAAAAAAAACATTAAATTTCAAATATATTTTTAAAACAGATTTATAAAAAATAAAAATAAATAAAAGAGTAAAATTTTATTTTTGAAAAAAAAATAGAAGAATGATTTTTTTAAAACAATAAAACGTTTTTTCACATAAAAATATATAATATATATATTAAAAACTGAAAATTTGGGCCCCATATGAAATTGGACACTGCTCACCCCTCCCAGGGCCGGCCCTGAATGTTTATTTATTTATATAATGAAAAAGAGGTCTTGTAATTCGAAATGCATTGGATGAATTTGACATTGTACAATACCCTGCATATGCACGGACAATCATATAAACGACAGTAGATAGACTAACTAGGGTCTTTCTAGTATTCGATCGTTAATTTTTGCCTGAGGTCTGTTAGGATCTCATTGGCCGCCACGTGTCCAAAAACAAATATTATTTAAATTTTGATTGTGCATTTTCCTAAATGCCCTTATTTTACAAAAATCAAATTTAAAGAATAAAATTAATAAATTTATCTGAAATGACTTTATTATCTTTATACATCTCTTCAACAATTCTCTCCTGCTCCTGTCATTGACATTTTCTAATTTTGACGAGAATTTTGTCGGCTGGTAATCCCACATATTTCCGGTGAAATTACCGCTGCATTAGGGATGTCGGTTTTTGATGAATCAGGTATCTCAGTAATTGAATATATTGAGTTTTTGGCGAAAATTTTCAATTTACAATTGTGGTATTATTTGAAAAATTAGGTGTTTGTCGAAATATTCTTGATTAAGTTTAATCGCATTATTCGATTTAGATTATAACGGCGACGACGAATTAGAGCACAACATCGAGGATGAATTAGAGCACAACAACGGCGAGAAAGATTCAACCTCGTCAACTAAGGCGAAAGAAAGTGTTTCGACTTCAAACCGGGAAGGGAACAATGGCGACACAGACGATGAAAGTCTGCAATTCATTTAATGATTTACAACATTAACATTTGTTGATGCAAACGAAGCAGGTGCGCATTATCAATGTTTCACGCAACTGTTTGTATTTAACATTCGCAAGAAATCTATGAAAATGATAGGCGGCATCATTTTGAATAGGGTATGGGTTTTTCTCGAGAGGGCCACTGTAAGGAGAGAATTTATGAAAGCGATCGATTGCGTGGTCATAGATCAGAGACGCGGTGTGGATGCCCTGCTCTATTTTGTGTTGCTCTCAATCGTTCTACTAGGAGATACATAGTGACTGCCTTCGAGCCTAAGCATAATCACAGTATGGAAACCCCCAATACCAGCCATATTCTTCATTGCAATAGGTAATTCTATCTTAGGTTGTATTGGAAATGTTCGTTTGCTTGAAATTTACACATCAAATTCATTTAAATGTACCCCTGCTTATTTGTTGGAAAATTGGGTACACAATATTGACCCCAACAACAAAGATAATGTTGGATACGATGACCCATGTGTTGGGATGTGAAGCCCAGGATTCAATGAAAATTCGCAAGAGGTTCTAGATTAGCCGGTTTTAATTTTATTAACATGCTTTGATTAGATTCGTTTAAAGCGGAATAAATCTAATCTAGCAACTAACAGTTTTCGCGAGCAGATCCGTTTCTATCTTCGGCGCACGAACGAGGATCCATGTCAAGCCTTCAACCTTCGTAAAAGCTGTTGTCCAGAAATTTCCGGTCCTCTTCCTTCACCGATATCTCCGCGATCGTTCATCCGATCGAGAAACCCTTCAGACGGATAGTAGATCTAAGGGTTGGGAAGCTACTGTATAAATTCCGTGCCTATCCGACTAACGGTTGATTTATGGTGATTTTCTTCGCAGGACTGCTCAGAAAATTCGGGAATAAATGGTTGCTCTAAAAACCTATAGTCTTCTATTGTATATCCCGGATTAATAATTCTTCTACAAGGGTGGGCTTGTACTTGAAGAAATCTAAACCTATAATCGAGAAATTTAGAGAGAAAATAAGAAGAGAAAAAATATTTCTCTTCCAGCGTGAAATAGGCGTGTAGCCAAAAAACTTATTTCTCATCAACCTAATCTCTATTAAATATAGCACAAGGAATTAGAGTCCCACATAGAGATGATTACATGGAAACAAATCCCAGTCCTTCTATAACTCTATATAGTCGAAAATTGCATTCCAATGGGGACTTAATTTTCGGCTATATTAATTCCAATATATAATATTGGTTGAACTTTATTTTCTCGATTAATTAAAAAATCCAACGGGCTACAATAGGGACTAAAGGAGAAAATATAAATCGGGCAACTAATAATTAATTAAATCCAAACTCTTAAAAGAATTCATTTAATTAATCATTAAATAATTATTTATTTTCCACTACCAAATAATTATTGAACTCCCGTTTATATTCTCAAATATTACATTCGAGCTCCGGTCGATCATTACTTAGATTCTCCCCACATTAAGAAATCTTATAACCACCAAATAATTTATTCACTGCTAAATAAATTAAATGGTTTCTTTTCATGAGTCTTACCCGCTTAACTTATTTGAGTATGCCGGATACGAAATCCACCTGGCCAGGACTTGGCATAAACAAATCTTATAAGCTACTCAAGGGTTATTATCAATCTCATATTTCAGAGATGTGGATTCCTTTCGATAATTAATTTCCACCTATTAATTCTTAATGTCTCTACCCAACGCACTGGGGGCCATTTGACTCAATATAGGAATCTCTCCCATTGTGACATCAAAGTAGAGATCATCAATTAAATATGTACGTTAATTATCTAGGGATTAAGAGAGTAAGTAATTTACTGTCAACTAGAAATAATACAGTTTCATTTTGAACAGTGATGAAACAATTATTTCACTTTGTCCGGTTCAACACATGCCGGGTGTGCTAGCACAATAAGTCAAAACAACAACTACAAAAGTTATTCTCTGTTTACTGTGATCAAGACCAATCACTTAAATATTGTGCTACAATCTTTTACCAATAGTTAGTCCATTTCCATCTAGATTGTGAACGTTTATCTTTATATTCTAAACGAACTTTCAAAATGATCTTTCTGTGCGCCGTAGCACACCATTTTTAATACTATTAGAATATTAGACTTATGCTTTTAATAAATTGACAAACAATCAATTTAATGCATTGAATACCCTAGTGCAGATTCTCATAAAAATGATAATATACAATTTTATTAATTCAATAATAAAATTATATAACTAAAAGCGAGACTTTTAGTCTACTATCCTAACAATGTTGGGTTCAAAGCTAGTCAAGTTCTGGACTTTCTGGAACATCTTGGTGGAGGCAGTGCAACTGGCGTATTAAATAGGAAGGACGCGTACAACTACCTGAACGATGAAAGGTTGAAACAGATTGAATCAGGGGATGTGAATACTTTATTGGATTTACTTGACGTGATGAAGTTGAAAGACAAAACACTCGAATACAAACACGGTATCGATCAAGGTGGAGCTCAAACAAGAATATTTTGGCATGACGGAATATCAAAAGTCGAGTATGAGGAGTTTGGTGATGTCTTAGTATTTGACAGCACCTACAAGACCAAGATATATTGTTATCAAGTAGTGTTCTCTGGAGTCAACTCCCATTTGTGCACATGTATTTTTGGAGTTGCTATTATGTACAAGAAGACGATTCAACAATACACGTGGTTGCTGTAAATTTTGCTAGAATTCATGGGAGGAAAGCCACCCAAAGTTGTTTTGACAGATCAAGACGGGGCAATGCTTGCATCCATTAGTATTGTGTTTCCTGAAGCAGCCTATCGGCTTTGTTGCTGGCATATTTCACATAATGTCAAATCAAACATAAAAGCCAGGCTTCTCGACAGAATTTTCCAACTTAATGAATATGCCTTGCTCCGTACCCGAATTCGAAGATAGATGGTTTGCATTGATTGCTAAATTCGGTCTTACAAACGATCCATACCTAGCTGATCTTTACGAAAAACGCAGTCAATGGGGAGAATCAGTTTTTCAGGGCCAATTCTTTGCTAATTATAATAAACGCGTGATAATAAAGTTTTTGCTATTTCAAGTATCAATAAAATGATTCTGTAAACAAGGAAAAAATAATAGGTGAAAGAGTTAGGAAGAAAGGAAACTAACAGTGCATAAAGTGAACTAGCACGTTGAGATGAACCAAGAATTACTTCTCTACTCCGTGCGCACGAGCGCCGATTGAATCCCGTCCCACAATTTCCTTAATTCCACCCTCCAGTTCATATTATTTCATCTTAAAAAAAATAGTATAAATGATAATTTCATTGTAGTAAGATTGTAGTAAAAATAAATAAAAAATAAAGGAGAAGCATAGAAGAATAGATTAGCTCTGCATTGAGTTTGAAGGACTTGCTCACTCAAATTAATTAAAGTAGAGTAAGCTGAATAAGATAGTACTAAAACATTGAAATAAATAATAAATATTAAAATTCTGAGAAGGGCCAAATCTAATGTTCTTGAATGTTGATACGATAAAATTATATTACCAAGCGTTCAACACTATGCTCGGGGATATTTTGGGCAGCTTGTACAACAATCCTTGAATGAAACTTCAACTGTCACCTTACCTGCAATAAAACTTGAAATATATCAAAAAAAAAAATTAGTTTCGTAATAACTAATGAAGTAAGACCCAACTCGAACGATAACACTAACAAAAGAAGTAAGAAGAAGAAGAAGAAGAAGAAGAAGAAGAAATCGATGCCCTTACATAAATTATTATAACCAATGAAGTATGAATTAAATAAAAAAAGTTGTTGAAATGAGAAACCTCTTCAGTGAATGCGGAGGCGAGGCACATGAGCAACTTTCAGCCACTCGTCACCTTGTTTACCGCGTAAGTACTGATCTTTTAGTGTGGTGGCACAATCCTCAATCATCAACAAACGAAGATCGGGCGGTAACCCATCATCAGGCAGACACGAGAACTTTGGGCAGTGCGCTATATCCAAATGAGAAAGGTAGTCCAAATGCGAAACAGATGGAAGACTAACAAATCCGGACACCTCAATATAGCGAGATACGTTAGAACCGGGAAATCACCCTTCTCCAAGCGCGTCCACTTCTCTAGCTTCGACATCGAATCTAGTACCAAATGCACGAGCTTACGGAACGCCACGCCGTCACTTTCGCTCCTACACGAATAGGTATTGAATTCTACCACCTCATTGTTTCCGAATATATAGAGAACTCTCAGAAACGGCAATTTGCCAAGAGACTGTAGAGGATCAAAGCATGTGCAGTCGCTAAGAACCACCTTTATCAATTTACTGAATAAATGATTGCCCATCCAGAATGGTGCCGCTCCGCCTCGGTAGTTGGATATTTCCAATAGCTCGATACCTATAGGTGGTTGGAGAGATTTTAGAATTTCCTCGTGATTCGGGTTCTTTTCTTCGCAAACATTTCCCCACGACAACTCCACCTTTACGAGCCCTTTTTTCTTCCAGAGGCAAGCCTCTGCAGCCTCCTCCTTTGTCGTAACATGTTTGAGATTCAATATACTAAGATATCCTCGGATATCGTTCATATCCCTAAGTTCTGCCATGCTCCGTCTACTACTACTAGTACTAGTCAATACAAACTCCATACTCGCACCATAACGCGTTGTATCACATGTTTCCTGCCATGAAAATTAATGTCAGGAGACGATTTTAGCATGTTCGACATGCAAACACAAATAATATCGGTTTTGCTGTACCTAATTCACAATTCACAATGTAATATCTGAGTGAAATTTTACGTGGATTATGTATTTTGCTGACTTCACTCCGAGTAACCAGACTTTTAGTCATACTCATTTTCAGAGAAAGGAAAATACAAACGAACTCATTTTCAGAAAAAGAATCTTGTGAATTGTGCAATTGAGACAGAGTATTGACATATTCCCAATTCAGTTCTAATTGATTCGATTACTTCACGAGATATAATGAGAAAAAAAGCCAAGCCCGCTTTACGATTTTCACTCGTTTTTAAATGTCAATAATCTAGACAATTGATTTCTATCCGGAATGAGAGTCGTACCGTTTCATTCACATCATATTGTAGAATTACATCATCTTTGCCTCCACTAGCCTGGCTGCTCAGTTCGGGATGGGAGTGAATTTGACCTGCAACGAGATTCGAGGTAGTTAATTTACAAACACGGAAGATTCTTTGTTTTTCTACTTATTAACTTTTTGACTCCCAAAACCTCGTAATTTCACTCAACAGATAAAACTAATATCTTACTCTACTTCATAGTTTTTCACTGGAACATACTCGTCGGCATTCGGAATATTTATTGATCAAGATCCATTAGCATTATTCGATGAAAATAATAAAATTGTTAGCAAACTCGTACATTCATCGCAAGACCTATCAAACAAAATCACGCTCATATATTGAACCAAAACTCTAGAGTACAGATTCCGCAGATCGAAAATAATCAAAAATAAAAAAATCAGTAAAAGTAATATAACGAACTTCCATGACATTGTCCTCCATTGAATTTCCCGGCATGATTTTTCCTTGTATCTCGACGACTTCCGATTCACAGAAGTTGCCTAGCATGTACCTAAGATTCACTAAATTTCAAAGTTGTTATCATAATCGATTCCATCACAACCGTCCGTATGTACGTTCTCCAAGGTTGTTGAAATACTCAGCGCACCTAATTTTCACTTTTAGGTTTGCCGCGTATATAATAAGAGAATTTATTTATTTATTTTTTGCAACTAGGGTCTATTATAAATCAGCCCATCGTAGACTATTTATTCATAAAGATGATGAGATAAAAAAACTCTTTTACAAAAAAATCATGACAAGGTTTAGAGGTTATGTAAAAATTTAAAATATTTTTCACATTTTAATATGCTCCGATTTCATCATTTAATTCAATTTGACCTTAAATTTCATAAATTATTCAATATTGACCCCTAACCCAATTTAACTACAATTTCGTCCATCGTCACCGTTGACCTCCGGTTTCCGGCGTTGAATTATTTTGATTTATTTTTCCTTTTTTCGGCACCATTGACCGACGGTAAACGCCAGTCTCCGGCGGCGTTGACTTTTTTTGATTTTTTTTCCTTTTTTCTGCACCATTGACCGGTGGTAAACGCCATTCTCCGGCGGCGTTGACTTTTTATTTATTTTTATTTTTATTTTTTATTATTTTTTCTTCAATATTTTTTGGTTCGTTTAAATAATAATATTGATGTGGTTGATAGTTATATTAACTATATTACTGTTTAACCATTAATATTTTTATATTACTCTCTAACACAGTAATATTAACACAACAACAAAAATCGCTTTTATAGTGTAATAGAGTAATATTAATATGTTAACGGTTCAACAAAGGCAGACGTAATAAAAAACCAAAAGAATTAATATGGCTTAATCCCGCTTTGAACCTTGAAATATACCATTTTGGCATTTTGCACCCTTGAAATAAATTAATAGCACTTTGCACTCTCGAAATAAATTTATATCACTTTGCACCCTTGAAACAAATTAATAGCACTTTGCACCCTCTAAACACAATATATCATGTATAATGCACCCCACATGAGTTTTTAAAGCTAATAAAGGTAACTTAATTTATTTTTTTCGTGGTATTGAAAAATTATAACAGAACAATATTTTACGGAAAAGAAAAATCCTTCATCTATTTCGTTGTCAAGTTATTTGAAAATCATTTTCTTCCAAACATTTCTACCTAATATTTCTACCAATTACAATAAAAGATCTATCAACCGAATAATTTAGTGATACATGTTTGTTTGATTTTATTTTGTAAGAAAATATAATTGTCTTTCAACTATCCGGTGTGATTTATTTTTCCGCACTTTGTAAGCTAAAAATTAGGTTGGAGATTGGAGAAAATAACAATTTAATTTGTTATTTTGCAATCGGGAAAAAAAATCGATAAAATAATGAATTATCCTTTATTATTCAATTAAGGGGTGCATTGTGAATTATTAATTGTGTTTTGAGGGTGCTGTTTTTATTGTTTTTCAAGGGTGCAAAGTGTCAAAATGCTTCATTTCAAGGGTGCAAAGTGGGATTAAGCCGAATTATTGTTGATGTGGTTGACAGTAATATTACTATCAACTACAGTAATATTACTGTAACGACAGTAATATTACCGTCAAACACAATAATATTATTGTGCTTACAGTAATATTACAATAGTAGACATAATCGGTCAACAAATCAAACAATATGAAAGGGATAAAAAAATAATATTGATGTGGTAGGCACTAATAATATTGAAAAGAATACAAATGAGAAGCCAAGATCTTCTCTTCTATGAAGAAATCACAGGTTGGTTTCTTCGCACACCAATCCATAGAATCTATGACAATATTGCTTAGCAGCACTCTAGGAATACAAACCAACATTCAATGATATTGAATGCAAAACAGACTCAATTATGTAGTGAGAAAATCATAAAGAAAACTAGGTGTTATAGAAAATGTTGCCAACACCTGAAGCTCTGTGCTCTCAACTCTCTGCAGAAAAGGTTGAGAAATGAAATTAGTTCTTCTCCTATTTATAGTATTTGAGAACTCCTTACCCTCCACGAAATTAACACACGAAGAGGGATAACGGGCTAGTAGAATAATGTATTAGTGGATTAATTAACATGTGCTTAAATAACTACCCACTAAGCGAAAAATAATTCACTACAAAAAGAAAAAATGTTTTATGTGACGCAAAAATTCGTCACAAGAAACTTAATGTGACAATTAATTTCTTCACACGCTTCGTCGCGTAGGCCCTGTCGTGAAAGGTGCTAGGCGACGAACTAAAGTTTTCGTCATAAAATATTGTGACGAAAACAAATTCGTCACAATCTTCTTATTTATAGTTAGTGGGCGGCTATTTATAACCGCACATTAACTATAAATAATAAATTCGATTATTATTTAAATAAATACATAAAATGGATTTTGAAAAGTTAAAATATTAAATTATATTTGACTTTAATAGTCAAAATATCCAACAGCTCCGATTTATTATAAGGGATTATTTGACAAAAACCTCCCATTACACAAGTGTAATTACAATGAGTCCAAATTCTTTTCCAACTTTTTAAGATAAATCCAATTCAACATTTATTAATAAAAAATAAAAAATTATCACAAGTATACCTCTAATTTAAAAGTAACGTATATATTAGGATTGAAAAAAAAAACATATGTAATATCTTTTCCTTTTATATCTTAACAACACATTTTCATAATCCCACGATCACGATTCCTATCCCTTGATTATGGTGAACCATTTCAATGTAATGGGTATTTTTATAACAAGAATTTGTGATATGATTATTTGAGAAGGAAAAGCGTCTCAAGAAAATACAGAACAATTTCCGTGGCTTTTCGCAAACGTTGTAAGTTCATACTAGCCGTGATTGGATCACTGTTATAAATAATATTAATATTGATGGACATGTATAAACATTGACTACAACTCCCCAAATAATTCAATTTGCTTTTCAAACTAGGCACGTAATTCTATACCAAACTCAAACCAACAGATATTTAGTAAAATATTATAAATTGCTTACAATTGACAATGTATCAGTTTATTGAAGCATACTGATTCCAAATACACATTGCATCAACAAATATAATTTCCCTTAAACCACACATGTGTTTTTCATCAATCAAGTTGTATCACATAACAATATTCTGCATATTACCACAATTCAAAACCATATAATTTACACTGCTTATAAATTCAAACAAATAATAATAATTATACATACATTAAAATCAATAACTAAAACATACTATTTATTTCTGCTCCCAACCCATAAAGAGTAACATAAGTACCAACACCACCACATAGTGTACGTGTAATAAACCACATATATGTGGTTTACAAAAGATTCCATACACCACATAATATTTTATGCATATGTGCAGATTTCATTGTGCATATATACTATAATATATAACACCAGTAGAAAAATGATTTTTTACTACGACCATTAACCGTACGAAAAGGTATCAAATTCGTAGTAAAAAGACTTTTGCTACGCATTTGCTACGAATTTGCCCCGTAGTATATACGGGCGTGACAAAAACTTTGCTACGACAAATGGCCGTACCGAATATTTTTTTGCTACGGTAAACCCTAATATTTACTACGACTTCAAAATTATCCCGTAATAAAAGGTCCCTTTTGTTACGGCTTTTGACCGTAGCAAAAAATTTCGTAGTAAAAAGCAAATTTCTACTAATGTATATCCATGCACCCCACCAATTAACATTAATACAAGCAACAAAACAAGCCACACAGCTGCAAACCACATAACAATCTACACAGCATTACGTATTTGAAAACAGATAGCATTAAGTGGTTTCAAAAAAACCCAGAAACCAAATAATATATTTAGCATACGTGCAGACTTCAAAACCACATACCATTTTGCAGTTTCAAAAACACACAAAAAAAAAATTACGGTTTTCGTTTATGTTCTCAGTTTTTACCAAGAACAGTATCCATTGTTTGGATGGGACTGCTGAAAACAAAGGACAACGATGATGCCAAATTGGATTTCGAGCGTGATTTGGGGATAATTATTGGGAGGATATTTCGGTAATGTGATTTTGAGAGATATTTTTGCATCAATTTACCGTATTTTTTATTTTAAATAATTATACTTATTAATGGGGATATATATAATTTTTGAAGCCCATTGGATTTAAGTTAAATATCAGTTACAAATAAATAATTTATGAAAAAGGAAGTCAAATTTCAATAGGGATGTTTATCAAATAACCCGTTATTATAATGTAAAATTGATCATGTGTAGGATATAATAATAAATCCCATATATAACTAGCCATACCAAACCAGTATGGGAAATGAGGAGAATTACAAACCAACTTGATACAATTTGGTCAAACATGAAAATATATATTTAATTTAAGGGTGCAAAATTAGATCGGATTGTCTGTTTTAATAGGAAAATCGGATATCATAAGATGATTTACACGTGAATAGTTTAAATAAAAATATAATTAGATTCTAATATTAAAAAAAAAAAGGAAAAGGAAAACTCAGCAGAACCCATAAATCCTCCAACCCTAATTATAATCAGCGTGATTTATTAAGAGTTAAAACTAAAGAGTGGCACATGTCAAAAAATTGATGGAATTCGATTTATATTAAATATAGACCGATTCACTCAGAATTTAATCTCTTAATATAACCTTAAACTAACCATACCGAACCAGGACAGAAAACGAGGAGAATTAGAATACTCCCAACTTTTTGCAAGTTGGTCAAACTTGGTAGATATATATTTCTGTAATATAATTAAAACAAGTAATAGATCTATATATGAATACAAAATCATGTTAACAAAAATGTCATAGTCTCATTAACTGCGTACGTTGTTTTGCATTAAAAATAAGATTACACAAAATCAACTCCTATTTATTACAAGGGATCATTCAGAATTTTGACTATTAATAGTCACTTTACCACATATACGGGTGATTGAAATTTTTGTCTACATTCAAAGTTCAAACCATTTCTTCGTATATATAAATTGATAAGAAAGTCTTGCAGTGAACAAAACTCAAGAAATGAATTAAGGTTAGTTTTTTCTTCTTCTTGTTTTCGAGCTTTTCGAAAGATCTTTTATGCTTTAGAGATTTTAGAGGAAACGAAGAAGATATTTTTATTTTTTATAATTAGTATTTTCATTCATATACTTTATGATTTTCATGAGATCTATATAATCTACAAAACGATATATATGTTTTGGTTGTTGAATTCTAGGTTAAGAAAAAGGAAGAAAGCTTTTCTTTTTCTTTTTTATTTTTTCAAAAGGGACAAAAGTATTATTATTATTATTTTTTTTTTTGGTAATGAAGGAGCAGTCAATCATATATGTGCACTGGTTTAATCTATATTCTCGTATAATAACACTATGTTCTTTTGTTTCCGGGGAGGATAATACTTCCTTCATTTCGAAAAACCCTCTCTCCAAATCAAATCCCTTAAATTCAATCCGAATGTTTATGCACATTGACTAAAAACAATGGTTAAATAGCCAATATTTTTAATAGAAACTCAACATTATATTTCCCCAACCCTTCATACAATCATTATCACTAGACACAAATTGATAGGTGAACCTATCTTTAGCCCCATCAATATATTTCTCTCTATACAATAATAACAATAAATGATAAAAAAAAAATAGTTAAAAATATATCAAGGACGTATCGAAACTCTTATAATGACAAATAATATAAGAACCCAAATTGGAAAAATGACAAATAAATTTTTTTTGCCGAGGGAGTAACTTATGCTGGTCAATTATTTCAATAATAGAGCAAATTCGATCGAAACATTACACGCAATCCTCGAATAAATAATAAGATGTAAGCCGTGTAACTTTCAGTGCAACTTGTATCGCAGCTGTCGTATGCAACTAAAAAAGCCTATATTGTATATTCCTTTCAACAGAATATGGCATGGCATCTAAGCTAGCAAAAATTTCTATTTATGTATTACCACACCTACTTGTCTTTCCTTTTTATAGTAATTCTACGACTTTTTGGTTTCGAACTAATAATTTGCTCGTGTTGCTAACAAACAGTTGTTCCATTATTGCCAGGGCTTTATATAATTACTTCATATATACATACGCATAAACGGTGGTTCTTGAAGTGATAATGGCAGAGGAGGATAACTACACGAAAGACGGGACGGTGGACTACAAGAACGATCCCGCCGATAGGAATAAAACGGGAACTTGGAAGGCCTGCCCCTTTATTCTTGGTACCTATTATTTGTCTTTTCGGGAAAGTTCTCATAAAATTTCCGATAATTATATGTACGTTCCAATTTCTTGAAATTGTGATTTCTCTGTTTGCATGCAGGAAACGAATGTTGCGAAAGATTGGCCTACTATGGAATGAGCTCGAATCTCTTGCTTTATTTCACCAATCAGCTTAATCAACACAGTGCTTCTGCTTCGAAAAATCTGTCGATTTGGTCGGGTACTTGCTATGTCACGCCGTTGCTCGGAGCATTTCTTGCCGATGCATATCTCGGACGATACCGGACTATTGCCAGCTTCTCTATCATCTATGTCATGGTATGTTTTCCGATCCTAAGGCCTCGTCTGGATGGTACGGTAACATTGGGCATGATTGACTAAATAATGGGTAAATTACGAGAAACACCCTGAACGTTTGTTAAATTACAAAAATACCCTTCACGTATTCATAATTATCAATAAAAAAAACCCACTAAAGTTTGTTGTCTTCTTAAACCGTCACCTTACGGTGTGAAATTTGATGGAATCTTTTTTAATTCATGGAATATTCCTCAAAAATACTGATTTTACCCTCAGGGTAACTGTAATAATATTATTTCATGAAGTGGTAAACTGTAATATTCATTTACTAACTAACGATACTGGAGGGGTTTTTGGTAATTTTACAAATTTTTAAAATTTTATTTAAATTAAGGGCATTATAAACTTTACACATTTTTCTTCTAAGAATCATGGTCAACCGTTAGAGGGACTTTTTGGTAATTATGAATACCTGATGGGATTCTACTGACTTTTGTAATTTAATCTTAAGTTTTTTCAGCCGGCCTGAAATTGTGGAACAAATAGCCTTGATCTTGATTATTTGCAAATTATTTATCGAACCTCCTATGATCTAAAAATATAATGGTGGTTTTTATAAAATTGTTTAATCTTATCTTAGTTGATTTTATTGTCTTAATATATTTTCTTATACGCATTTTGTTCTATTTCGTTAGGGAATGACACTATTGACACTATCGGCCTCAGTCCCGGGCCTGAGGCCGACGTGTCACAAGAAAGACGAATGCACTGCAACCAATCCCCAAATTGCAGTGTGTTACGTCGCATTGTACCTTGTGGCATTCGGAACCGGCGGCATCAAGCCGTGCGTTTCCTCATACGGTGCCGATCAATTCGACGATGCAGATGAGGTTGAAAAGGGGCACAAGAGCTCTTTCTTCAATTGGTTCTACTTTTCAATCAACATCGGTGCGCTCGTTGCATCTTCGGTCCTCGTGTGGATCCAAGTGAACATCGGCTGGGGATGGGGGTTCGGCGTGCCTGCGGTGGCTATGGCTGTGGCCGTTGGGTTTTTCTTCTCGGGCACGCGTTTGTATCGTAATCAGAAACCGGGTGGCAGCCCACTCACCCGACTGTGCCAGGTGGTGGTGGCTTCTTTGAGGAAACGACGCGTTGCGGTGCCGGAGGATAAGTCTCTTTTGTTCGAGACTTCTGATGCGGAGGCTGCTGCTATCGTTGGCAGCCGCAAACTTGACCATACAACTGAATTCCGGTATGTGTGGCTGATTTTGTTGAAATTTAGTAAATATAATTGCATGAACCAATTGATGCTTGAGTTAGTTATAACTTAATTAATGGGCATTACTATAATATATATATATATATATATATATATATATATATATATATATATATATATATATATATATATATATATATATATAAGAGAAACAAATTTTGGGTAGAGAAATTCAGAGAGATAAAAAAAATTAATTGTATGCGTGATTCAGTAATTTAATTTTAGTGTGAGATTTAGCATTTCATATATATATATATATATATATATATATATATATATATATATATATATATATATATATATATATATATATATATATATATATATATATATATATATATATATATATATATATATATATATGTGTATATATATATATGTGTGTGTGTGTGTAAAAACAAAATTGGTATAGAAATCATTTCACAAGGTCGCAACTAGGTGAAAATTGGAATGGAGTTTTCGATATTCATTCTGGTCCGAATTTTTCCGATTTTGGAACAAAATTACTTTACATTCCAAATTGAAAAAATCCAATCTGATTTTAGTTTTCAAAAATAATTCCAAAAATTCCTTTTTTTTTTTTTTTCCGAAAATTGCACTTATAATATGAATATTATTATGCATCTTCCAAATCCCGCTATAGCAATCCAAAAATTTCCAATTTTGGAACGGATTGTTACGTTCCAGTTTCCGATTTTTTTTCAAACTGAATTGGACTTATTTTTTTACTTCAGAAAACAATCTGAATTTTTCCGGACTTGCTTATTTCGATCCGATCGGTCTAGGCCAATTCCCACCCCCGGTTGAAATCACTACTTGTAATTCCTTCATGAATTCAATACCGTAGTGAGAAGTTTTACTTTTTGGGTTTGTTACAATATAATCAACACCCTTGTGTTTACTCTAATTGTTACAAATGTTCTCGTGTTATAAATATTAGCAAAAATCCCCTTGTTACAATTTTATTAGCAATTTCTTTCTAAAAACTCACCATTTAGGGGTTGTGCGCTAACAATATTTTATTATTGGAGGATTTTATTCTAGTAATTCGATATAACACATGGTTACTAAATGCAATAAATTCTTGAATTTTATTCCAAAAGAAGCGAATAACGCATGCTATTTTTCATTTCGTTTTATATATTCGAATGATTTTCTGATAGCCATGATTCTTGAGTACAACTAACATTACGAAATCCTCAGTTTTTTCGACAAGGCAGCAGTCGAGGTACAATCGGACTACAACAAAGAATCAATAAATCCATGGAGGCTGTGCACAGTGACACAAGTAGAGGAGCTAAAAGCGATCATAAAATTGCTCCCCGTTTGGGCAACCGGCATAATATTCAGCGCGGTCTACGGCCAAATGGGCAACTTATTCCTACTCCAAGCAGAGTACATGAACACCCGATTAGGCAACACCACCTTCAAAATCCCCGAAGCCTCCCTCAGCATTTTCGACACACTCAGCGTCATTGTCTGGGTACCGATCTACGACCAACTCATAATCCCGATCACCAGAAAATTCACCGGCCACAAAAACGGGCTCACTCAGCTCCAGCGCATGGGAATAGGCCTCTTCATATCGATCTTCGCGATGGTGTCCGCCGCAGTATTGGAGATAGTTAGGCTCAATATAGTGAAAAGGCACGATAGCTACGACGTGAAAGAGGCGCCGATATCCGTGTTCTGGCAGGTTCCGCAGTACTTCATTATTGGCTGCGCGGAGGTGTTTATGTACATAGGGCAGATTGAGTTTTTTTACGAGCAGGCGCCGGATTCGATGAGGAGTTTGTGCGCGGCTTTGTCGCTGACAACGACTGCGCTCGGGAATTACTTGAGCGCTTTTTTGGTGACTATTGTGACGGAAGTTAGTACTAGGAACGGTAAGCCCGGGTGGATAGCCGATAACTTGAACCATGGAAAACTCCATTATTTCTTCTGGCTTTTGGCTGTTTTGAGTTTGATCAACTTGGGAGCTTATGTTGTGGCAGCGAAGAGGTATACTTACAAGAAGGCTGTCGGGACTCTGCGCTGATTATTGAAAAGAAGACAAGTTTGACAATTATGAATTAAGGAAAGTTTCTTCGAATTTCATTTTGTAAATTATTAATTTGTGACAATTGGAATTATGTTTTGGTTGTTGGTTGGAAAGTATGGCTGGGTAATGAACTACATAATTTAGGTATTATGAAATAAGATGTTTTCTTTGTAAATATAAAACTTGGTGCAACTCTATCAAAATTCTTGGTGTTTCATTTCATCTTTGTATTGAACAATATAATGCCGTCATTGCTTTGCATCCCTTGATGTAAAAAACAAATAAAGAACCTCGTAATTATCCTTCTTTCACCGTGGTTCAGGGGAAGTTATATGCTACATCGGGCATTTGTTAATCGTACATGAGGTTAAATAACCATCTAGTAAGCACACATACACATGAGTGTGTGTGATTTTGTGTAGTTCTACGGCTAACAATCATCCGGTGTTAATAACCGGCTGTTGCATAGAGTTTCATGTGGTTCCTAGGAATGGCAATGGGTATAGGTTTTGCGGGGAGTTAGATTTTACACCTGAATATTTACACATGGTGGATTTGAATCGTAGATTTGATTAAATAATCACCCATAGGCCATAAAGCACAATACACATGAGTGTGTGTGATTATGTGTATATCTACTATGGTTCAAATTCACTTAGTATAAATAACCAGGTATAGCATCTATATTCACCCTAGAACCTTAACGCGCCCCGCCAGACAACTATAGTCAACCATAGACAACTATAGTCAACTACAAACAACCACAGTCATCTACCCCTTTTGGAAAACCTAGATCTGTCGTTTAGAACCCTAGGGCGCGCTTCCAGGCAGTCCGAGCAGCCTAAGAACGTGGCCAGTGACCTGTAACATGTTGAAAATAGTAGCAAATCAGATCCAAACCAAGTGAAAATCTTGTAAGGACCAAGAAAACACTAGATATATCTTTACATTTGACGGATGGAGCAAATGAATTGCTCAACGCCGTCATTGAAAAGTAGAAGCCGCGACCGAGATTATATCCACCAAATCAAAGCTTTCGTCGCAAAAACAAAGTGATGTGGGAGACATATTGAAACAACCAAGAAATCTAAACACCAAAGAGAAAGCACCAAAGGGACATGAGAGAGAGAGGAGATAAATGTGACATAAAACCTATTAAAAATGAGAAGATAAATACAAAACGATAAAGAAGAGAAGAGAACAAGGGTATAATGAGTTTATCATATTCTCAAGGGGGGTGTGTCCATTTTTTTTTTCTAAAATATGGGCTTAGAACATTCAATTTATGGTTGTGACTTATATTGATTATAGTTTAATTTGAGGGGCTCTCTCATATTACCCCTAATTTTTAACTTCATAGTGCTATAAATTAGGCGTGTATGTGATACAGTTGCAAAAACTTTGACTCAATACCGTGTACCAACCGTATTTTATAGTATTGATATTTTTTATACTGTTATTGTATCGAAAATTACAGGATACTTTCGGTGCATCATGGATGGTACGTGGTATTTTACCATCATTCATCTATAGGCGAACTTGAATGATGTTATACAAATTAAATACTAGTTATGTATTCATGTTACAATTGATCCTTTCAGTTTACAAGGTGTTTCTACCCATATTGCGAATACTAGTTATACATTCATGTTATAACTCCTATTTTCAGTTTACATTTAAACTATAAAGTCTCTCAATTATGTGTTTTGTATACGTATTGATGTTTTATTTTGGTATATCCATACAATAGTTGTTATGCTGTTCAATTTTTTGTTTAATTTATGGTTACTTGTTTGTCTTTGCAGAATGACTTGGAAAGAGAATACGAAAAGTGTATTAATGATGGAAAAAATCAAAGCAGTAATTTAATATACATGGACAAATTTGTAGGGAGATTAGAGATTTTTTAATTTAGGGAGGAATAAAAGTGGATTCCATCTTTGAGTTAGTGAATAAATTGAAATTGATGCATGTGGACCCCATTTTAAACTACTAAAATGATGCTCTTAGAGATACATAAGCTAATATTCCATGGTATTATCAATCATGGGCAAGACTTTGTTGTTTACATTGACTCAAAAGCAAATTGATGTAATGTGTAATAAATAATGATAAAGAAACATCGCCGGCTGGGCCCCACCAAAAAAAGATTCAGACAAACGCTCCAGCTGGTGAGGAGTGCCTTTGGTTTCTCCTTTCCACACTTCCCATGACATTTATTTACATGCTTTTGTTGACTACTTACAAATCCTTTCTCTCGGTCATTTCTTCAAACAAGTCAACTGCTCTGAGTATTATCAACTCAAAATTGTACTCTCTCTCTCTCTCTCTCTCTCTAGCTTCTCTCTCATCAAAGTGCTGCCTGCCAGACAACACCTTGTTCTCTCTTCATATTAAGATAATTCTTAATTTTGGTCTGGGTCTGTGGTAATATCTTCTTTCTTGTCATTTTTCGCTGTAAACAGCTTGTTGCCGATTCGTTTTTTTAATGGGTCATTTAGTTAATAGAGATTCTGTGTTCGGCAAGATTGTTAATTCTCTTTTCTTGAACCTTCTCCTCTTGTCCTTTTGTTATTTATCAGTCTCTCTCTCTCTCTCTTGATTAAGAAATTCTTGATTTTAACAACATATTGCAGATTCAGGGGTGTGGAGTGAGAGAATACATACACCAAAAGATATATAGTTAGGTAACTGATATCAGTGCATATTGGTATTGAAGCTATGGCGGAGGAAGATGATTTATACACTAAGGATGGGACTGTAGATTACCAAAACAACCCTGCAAACAAGACTCGAACTGGAACATGGAAAGCCTGTCCTTACATTTTAGGTATTTTTTCCCGATATATTATGTTGTCTGTATTGAAGATATTAATATTAAATAATATGTTTCACTAATAGCTTAAACTTTTGGTTGAGATGGGCATTCGATGGTCTGATTACGGTATTTGGATTTATGGTATTCGGGGAGTAGGATTTTGCGGTTAGTGATTGAATATGTTTGTTGAATGTGTTTGTGATGAAAGGGAACGAGTGCTGCGAAAGATTGGCGTTCTACGGGATGAGTTCGAATCTGGTTGTTTATTTCAAGGAGAGGCTGAACCAACACAGCACCACTGCTTCGAACAATGTCTCCAATTGGGCGGGTACTTGCTACATCACACCGCTTATCGGAGCCTTTGTCGCCGATGCATATCTCGGAAGATATTGGACAATTGCTTCTTTCTCAATCCTTTATGTCATTGTAAGTTTTCTCTGTTTTGCTATGAACTGCTATGAACCTGCTATATATATGTTAAAGGGTAAATTACGGCAATCCTTGAGGTAGGGTTAAATTACGAAAAAATCCCTCCTGTTTGAGTAATTACAACCACCCCTAAACTATGAATCTTCTTGCACGTCCATCATTGCGGTTGTCAAATTTAGTGGAATCTTTTAGATTATATGGAATATTCTTCAGTTTGTACCCGTTTTACCCTGTTTGAGCTCCTCCACATTTTGAAACAAGATGATCATAAAATGCGTCTCTTGGCTTGATATTTTGTAAATATTAGATTATGCTGCATCAGAAACTGTATTTTTGTACAAAACGAGTACAAACTAGAGAATATTCCACGGAATCTAGAAATTTCTATTGAATTTGACACCATAAGGGTGGACGTGTAAGAAGATTCATAGTTGAGGGGTTGTTGTAATTACCCAGACATGAGATTTTTTTTTCGTAATTTGACATTGCCTCAGGGTAGTACCCATATATTAAATGAACAAGTTAGCTGAGGAATTTCATCCAGTTTGCTTACTTGTTTGATTTGAGTTGCATGAATTTGAATAATCTTGAATGAAACTCGAAAGGATATCGTTTTTGTTGTCACTCCCGCAGTCATTGTTTTAATGAAACCACTCTTATTCGAGAAATCCTTGTTACATGAGATGTAATATGAAACACTTGTAAGTTTCTCATCGAAACAAAATTCGAGAAACGAATCTGAATATTTGCAATATTATTTCAGGGAATGACACTGTTGACATTATCAGCATCAATCCCCGGCCTAAAACCGACCTGCATCGATAAAAACACATGCCACGCAACAAGCGGACAAGCCGCAGTTTGTTTCGTGGCACTTTACCTAATCGCCCTCGGAACCGGCGGTATCAAACCCTGCGTCTCCTCATTCGGGGCGGACCAGTTTGACGACACGGACGAGTTAGAAAAGAACCACAAGAGTTCTTTCTTTAATTGGTTCTACTTCGTAATAAACATCGGTGCACTAATTGCTGCTTCCGTTCTTGTGTATATCCAAATGCATGTAGGCTGGCAGTGGGGTTTCGGAATTCCAGCTGTCGCAATGGCAATAGCTGTCGTGTTTTTCTTTTCGGGGACTAGATTGTACCGCAATCAGAAACCGGGGGGGAGTCCTCTCACGAGGATATGTCAAGTTGTGATTGCGTCTTTCAGGAAGTATAATGTTCAAGTTCCTGCCGACAAATCTCTCTTGTATGAAACCCTCGATGCGGAGTCTGCGATCAAAGGGAGCCGCAAGATTGAACACACTAACAATCTTGCGTAAATATTTTTTTACTAACATGCTTACGTTTCTCGTTGGTTATTGTTTTTTTTTTTTCCGGGATAATTGCTAATGAAGCATCTATGTTTTTAAGTGAGTAAATTTATCTCTGGCTGGGCAATGCAGATTCTTCGACAAAGCTGCAGTAGACACACAACCGGACGTCAAAAAAGCTCCAATTAATCCATGGAAGCTCTGCACGGTAACCCAAGTGGAGGAACTCAAAGCCATCATACGACTCCTTCCCATATGGGCAACCGGGATAATTTTCGCAACGGTCTACGGCCAAATGGGCACGTTATTCGTACTACAAGGTCTAACGATGGACGCCCACTTAGGCAAATCCAGCTTCGAAATCCCGGCAGCATCTCTCAGCATATTCGACACACTCAGCGTCATCTTCTGGGTACCCATTTATGACAGAGTCATAGTCCCGTTTGCAAGAAAGTTCACCGGCCACAAGAACGGACTCACTCAGCTCCAAAGAATGGGGACCGGTCTTTTCATCTCCATTTTCTCGATGCTCTCGGCTGGAATACTCGAACTCGTTCGGCTCAGATACGTAAAACGGCACAACTACTACGAACTCGAACAGATACCAATGTCTATTTTCTGGCAGGTGCCTCATTACTTCATTATAGGATGTGCAGAAGTGTTCATGTTTATTGGACAGCTCGAGTTTTTTTACGAGCAAGCACCCGATGCGATGAGGAGCTTGTGCTCTGCTCTTCAGCTCACGACTGTGGCGCTTGGCAGTTATTTGAGTACTTTGCTTGTGACCATAGTTACCAAAGTTAGTACTCGGAACGGGAAATTGGGGTGGATACCGGATAATCTTAACTACGGCCACCTCCATTATTTTTACTGGTTGTTGGCGGTGCTGAGTGTGCTGAATCTCGGGGTGTTTCTTCTCGTGGCAAAGTGGTACACGTACAAAAAGCCGATCGGAACTCTTCGTTGATTTTGATGGTACCACGTAAAAAGCATATGGTACATGCGTCAAATATATAGTTGTAATTATATCTACACGTAACGTGTTGTATCATGTTTGTATTATGGATTATTTGTATTTGAATGTGTTTTGAACTTGTGCCTGGAATTTTACTCCAGTACATATCTTTATCACCGATCAACTTCTCCAAGCGGCCGTGGAGCTCGCAACACTCGTCCCTGATCGCCGTCGACTTTCTCATTCCTCTAAGCTCATTAATTTGCTGCGTAACCACTTTGATTTCTTTATCGGGTGCATTAACCGTAGGCTTGTTCTGTTGCATCAGTGCCATTTTACGGTCAGTCATCTGTTGCAGCAGTTCCGTGATATCATCCAGTCTGTCCGCCGAGTCCCACACACGTTGCACAATCTCCTCGCAGTCATTCCTACATGCCCACATTGCCTCGAACCGAAAAGGCCTCCAAATCGAATGTAAATCCGACGTTTTTTTTAAAATTTACGAGTTATTCAACAATTTGAATCGTAAATCGTATGATTTTGACAACCATGTATATATATATATATATATATATATATATATAAATAAATTATTATTCTTATTATTTTTAGTAGTAGTAGTTAGAAGTGGTCTAATTTTATGTTTTAATTTAGCCAAATCAAAATGATGGGGAGTTTTCCTACAACTGAATTTTGAAACAAAAAGAAATGTTTTTTTTCCATACCACTGAATTTTGCTATGGAATTCGAACACGTGAATATTGATGAATAACTCCTAGAGAATTGAAGTAAATGCAATTCTAAAGCATTGTCACTTATCAAACCTCAATCTTAGCTCCAAATTGAGTGGAAATCATGTTAAAACAACATATATATATATATATATATATACATATATATATATATATATATATATATATATATATATATACATATATATATATATACATATATATATATATATATATATATATATATATACATATACATATATATATACATATGTATATATACATATATATATATATATACATGTATATATATATATACATATATATATATATATATATATATATATATATATATATATATATATATATATATATATATATATATATATATATATATATATATATGTATATATATATATATGTATATGTATATATATATATATATATATATATATATGTATATGTATATATATATATATATATATATATATATTTATTGTTGTGAAATAGATATTAGATAATTAAATATTTATTAGAAACACTAATGGTGTCAATATTATTAATTAATAATATTAACTAGTTACTAATATTGGATCTAATATATTTATATATGTATATACGGATGGGATATATGTATATAAATATCTAATTGACATGTATTTCTTATATGTGCTATAACTGATCTTAGCCAAAAACATTCTCTGCTGGCCTCATAAAGGGCTATAATTTCAGAGTGATCTGAAGAAGTAGCTACCAATGTCTGTTTGGTGGAACGCCAAGATATAGTTGTACCGTTATAACAAAATAAATATCCGGTTTGAGAGCGAGCTTTATCCGGCATCGGCATAACCAATTAATCTCGAGTAACGGAAAATAATGCTGCAAAAGAGATATCTGGTCTAGTGCATTGTGCTAGATACAATAATGCTCCGATTGCATTAAGATATGGTACTTCTGGACCCAAAATTTCTTCATCGGGTTCTTTAGGTCAAAAGGGATCCTTTTTTTAATCTAGACTGCGTACGACCATAGGTGTACTTAAGGAATGAACAGTCTCCATATTAAATCTTTTGAGTAATCTCTGAGTGTATGCTAATTGATTGAATAAGTATGCCGTCGTTTCTATGCTCAAGCTCGAGACCAAGACATAGTTAAGTTTTTCCAAGATTCTTGACCTCAAATTCATTCTTTAGATATTCAGCAACATTCTGTAGCTCTTCAGGGGTGCCAATTTGGTTTATATCATCTACATAAACTGCAATAATAGCAAATCCGGATTCTGATTTTTTTAATAAACACGCACGGGCAAATTTGATTATTTTTATAACCTTCCCTGATAAGGTATTCACTCAATCTATGATACCACATGCGGCCAGATTGTTAAGACCATAATGATCTCTGTAATTTGGCTGAGTATAATTCACGAGGAGTGTTGGGTTTGCTTATTTTAAATTCATCGCGAATTTTCATATAAATATCAGAATCTAATGAACCGTATAGATATGCCGTTACCACGTCCATTAAACGTATGTCTAATTTCTCTTGAACAACCATACTAATAAGTAAACGGAAAGTGATTGTATCCATTACTGATGATTAGGTTTCATCATAATCAATTCCAGGCCGTTGAGAAAATCCTTGAGCTACAAGGCGAGCTTTATACCTTACAATCTCATTGTTCTCATTTCTCCTACGGACGAATATCCATTTGTGTCCGACAGGCTTTATATTATCCGAAATCTGAATAATTGGCCCGAATACATTTCGTTTCTCTAAGGAAGATAATTCAGATTTTATGACTTCTTGCCACTTAGGCCAATCTTTTCTCTGACGACATTCTATTACTGAACGTGGTTCATTTCTTGAGCAACCGAGAATGCAAAAATATTATCAATGCTTATATACTTTCTTTTCCATATTTCATTGTAATAGCTTATGGAATTCTCGGTGTTCCCCGGATTTACAATTTCCTTTTCTGATATATAAGGCTCTACAGATTCATCTGGAGCTTGCTCACAAGGACCCACTTGATTAGTGGTTTCGTCTAATTTTCCTTTTCCTTTTTCGAGGAATAGAGTCCTTTGAACCAATTGGTCTTTCCCGTTTTTGTCTTGGGGGACCATCATCCATTTTTTCATTTTCATTGAGAATATTAATCCTAGCTGGAGCATTCACAGCTGGAATATGGGACTTTGTGACCCTACTAGCATCATTAAATGCATCAGGGAGTCTATTGGCAATATTTTGTAGATTGATGATTTTATTGACCTCATTTTCGCATTCAGAGGTACGAGGGTCGAGATGAGATAAATGTTGTTCATACCATGTAAGATCTTCGATTGATTTTG
Source organism: Erythranthe guttata (assembly GCF_056151865.1). Taxonomy (NCBI): domain Eukaryota; kingdom Viridiplantae; phylum Streptophyta; class Magnoliopsida; order Lamiales; family Phrymaceae; genus Erythranthe; species Erythranthe guttata. Next base: position 4,878,917 of record NC_142546.1, on the reverse strand, counting down.
ATTTAGCATTATTCAGGACGTCTTTGTCCTTACCAATCGTTGGAAATATTGTCTCATCAAAATGACAATCCGCAAATCTAGCGGTGAATAAATCACCCGTCATTGGTTTCAGGAACCTGATAATTGACGGTGAATCAAACCCAACGTAAATGCCAAGTCGGCACTGGGGACCCATTTTTGTCCTCTGAGGTGGAGGAGTTGGCACATGTACAGCGCATCCAAATGTACGTAGGTGCGAAATATTTGGTTCAAAGCCCAATGTCAATTGCATTGGGGAATGGATGTGATAAGCCGTCGAGCGTAATCTTATTATTGCTGATGCATGTAATACCACATGGCCCCATGCTATACTAGTGAACTTAGATCTCATCAACAACGTACGAGCAATAATTTGGATGCATTTAATCATAGATTCTGCTAATCCATTTTGAGTATGAACGTATGGTACTGGGTGCTCGACATTAATTCCCAGTGTTGCACAATAATCATCAAAAGTTTTTTATGTAAATTCTCCAGCATTATCCATCCTTATACTTTTGATAGGATAATCAGGGAAATGTGCACGGAGTTTAATAATTTGTGCTAGCAGACGTGGAAAAGCTATGTTACGTGTGGATAACAAACACACATGTGACCATCTGCAAGATGCGTCCACTAAAACCATAAAATATCTAAATGGTCCACTTGCAGGGTGTATTGGTCCACAAATATCGCCATGAATTCTTTGTAAAAATGATGGTGATTCATGACCAACCTTTTCTGTAGAAGATCTTATAATGAGTTTTCCCCTTGAACAAGATTCACAAAAATAATCTTTCGACGTCAACATTTTTGCATTATTTAATGGATGTCCTTTAGTATGTTCTGCAATTCTACGCATCATCGTTGTTCCTGGGTGACCTAGTCGATCATGCCATAACCCAAATATATCTGGATTAACCAGCTTCCATGACATAGTGGCGTAGGATTCAAAAGCTCGTATTGGGATACGATACACTCCAGAAGTCGTTGCTTCAATTTTTCATGAATAGTCTTTTTATTCCTATCATACGATGTGATACATATATATTCCTTGGAATATTCAAAAAATAGTTTCTAAGTGATACCCATTATGCCTCACATCTTTAAAACTCAATAAATTTCTTTTTGATTTAGTGGATAATAATGCATTTTCGATGTGTAGCGTGGTACCATTAGGTAATACAAGTGTTGCATTCCCGGAGCCATCTATAATTTCATCAGGACCTGATATGGCTTTAACTTGTGCTTTGCACATTGTCACACTCAAGAAATATATTTTATTAGACAGAATTGTGTGCGTTGTTGCACTATCAAGTAGACAATAATCCATTTTGTCGATACTTCCCACGATATCCTGATGAAATAATATAAAGTTAATGCTTATATAATAACATTACGTGCGAATGATGATAATTACAATATATTATTTAGAATAGCAAAATACAAGTTCGACCTTGTGAATGTATCATCCAAGGGAAATTACACATATAAATATAGTTTATTTATAATACAAAATATCTAAACCTCGGGAATTTTACTTCTGAGGTAAGACTATATACCGTATATACAACATATTTCAAAATAACTATTAAACTAATAGTATTTGATCATCGATCAATCGATATCCATAAGAAAATCTTGCAACTCAGGAGACTTTGCATCCTGATTAGGAGTTTGATCAGATATGATTTCAGTTGTATTGGCCTCAAGAAGAACATTTGGCTTTTCTATTTCTAATGCATGCGTCTGGATGCTCTTTCCTTTATTCTTCTTTGAACTTTGATATAGATTTACAAAGTGTTGGGCAGTCCTGCAGACTTTGGCCCACTGTCCATTCATCCCACACCTGTTGCAAATACTCTCAGCATGCTTCTCTTTGTCACGATTTCCATGACCGGGTTGTCTTCGTTTAGCCATATAATCATTTTTGTGGAAATATTCACGTCCACCTGGGGGACGTAGACCATTGTGCCAATTGTTATTACGTGCACCACGCCAGAATTTTCGGCCATGACCTTTGAAACGGTTCGTTTGTTTAATAGCATGTGCTTCTGGCACTGCTTGGGACCCACTGGGTCGCAAAGCGTGATTTTTCAAAAACAACTCATTAGTTTTTTCTGCAGCAAGAAGGACAGAGATCAACTCTGAATTGTTCTAAATTGGTGTTGTCTATATTGCTGTTTGAGTACAAGATTTGTCTATACTGTTGTCTATTAGTAGGAAAAGATTTTCTCTAATTTATCAAATTCTTGCATTTTTATACCACATAGTGCTAAACGAGACTCAATCTTAAATAATACTAATTATAATCTGCAACGGATTTAAAGTCTTGCAGTCTTAAATGCTGCCACTCATATTGAGCTTGTGGTAGGATTACTGTTTTCGTGTGATCGAATCTCTCCTTGAGTTTTTGCCATATTTCTGATGGTCTTTCTAATTGTATATACTCATCTTTCAGATCCTCAGAAAGATGATGGCGTATAAAAATCATAGCATTTGCCTCATCTTTCCTATTTGCCTCCTTGATATCTACACACTCCAAGGTTTTTACAAGATCTAATCATTGAAGGTGTAATTTGATATCCAAGCACCAGGATAAATAATTATTCCCACTAACATCGATGATCTGAAATTTTTGTTTCGATTCCAGCCATTATGCAGAGTAGTGCAAATAAAAATATAAAGAGAATATAATTTTAATTATTACAAACTTTTGGTATATTTGAGCAGAACCTCGTACTGATAATGTGTGGTGAAATAGATATTAGATAATTAAATATTTTATTAGAAACACTAATGATGTGAATATTATTAATTAATAGTATTAACTAGTTACTAATATTGAATCTAACATATATATATATTTATATATGTATATACAGATGGGATACATGTATATATGACATACACTATATAATATAATATATTATTATACACAATATAATATAATATACTATGTGAGTGGGAAAGATAGGTAGAGTGTGTGAGGAGAGAGAGAGAATAGAGAGTAGAGAAAGAAAAATGCCAACAAAAGTTGTATTTTATTCATTGACCTGTACATTTATTATATATACAAAATGATGAGTCATCACTAATACTTGTCAACATTTTATCTAACATTCTTGGAAATTGTACACATGTCCTAAGACTTGTCAAGGGACTAAAAACCCATTTGCTAAAGTCCACAATATATATATATATATATATATATATATATATATATATATATATATATATATATATATAGTTTTGGCAGTAGTAGTTAGAAGTGGCCTAATTTTATATTTTGATTTAGTCAAATCAAAATGCTGAGGAGTTTTCCTACCAATGAATTTTGAAACAAAAAGAAATGTTTTTTTTTTCGACCACTGAATTTTGCTATAGAGTTTGAACACATGAATATTGGTGAATAACTCCTAGAGAATTGAACAAGTCAGTAAAGGCCAATTTTGGAGCATTGTCACTTATCAAAACCTTAATCTTAACCCCAAATTAAGTGGAAATTATGTTAAAAAATGTACATATATATATATATATATATATATATATATATATATATAAATTATTATTATTATTATTATTATTATTATTATTCTATTATTATTAGTAGTATTATTATTAGTAGTAGTAGTAGTTAAAAGTGGCTTAATTTTATGTTTTGATTTAGTTAAATAAAGTACGAGTTTTTAGCTAGTGGTTAGTTGCTAGCTCAGTAGTGGCAAATCTTTCTTTTTGTCCTATAAATAGGGAAGTCTCGGTTTATTATTTCTCTCATCGAATAACAATGCTCATCTTTCAATATATTCTTGTTTTCTTACAAAATATTGCTTCTTATAGCTTCTTTTCACCAAGCAAATTGGTATTTAGAGCCATCATGAGAGAGTGAGCAGAGAGAATAAAAATCTCGCGAGTGGAGTGAAAACACTTCAGTGGAAAACTCATGGCTAATAAAGTAATAATTGTAATGCGATGGGTGCGTCACAACCTCTTATTCTCATATTCAAAGGGGAATGCTATGTGTTTTGGAGTATCCGTACGTTTGAGAACTCTACTTAAATCTCAAGTGTTAGAATTACGTTTTATTTTTTGCTGATCACTAACCTTTTATAAATTTAATTAATTAATTGTGGATTATTCAAATTATGGAATTAAGGCTGATTTATGGCAATTGATTTGTAATCTACGTATGACAATTGAAGATCGTGGACCTCTTCTCTCATCTATTGAATAACACCACAACTCTTGTCCTCAACAATTGATAATTCCATCAATAATACTTAGTGAGTTGTGATATTCGAGAGATTGAGAGAAGAAGGTGTGCGTACAAGCAAGATACTCACAAGGAGATTCAGAGGAGACTTGTACATTGCTATCGTTGGCGTTCATCATCATCACTATCGGAATACATGGCGAACGGTATGTCGATAATCCCAATTTATATGATTATGTTCTTAAAATGAAATTGGTTTCAAGATTCTGTTTGTAGTTAAATAAAGGTCTTTCAATTGGCGTCAGAGCAGCGTTTTGAAATGAATTCATTTCAGAACTTAAAATTAATTGTTATATATCTATCTTGTTGATGCTTTTTTTCTGGTCTGGCGAATGTTTGTTTTTCAATTCCATGTGAAATTGCTATGTTGTTGTATCATAATAAAGATTTGTTTGTTTCAAAGTTTGTTTTTAAAAATCAAAGGGCGATCACATGACTATTGTTTTTCTTTGAATAAATGTGTCTACAACATGATTATATGATTCCGATCCGTTTTCAATATAAGATAAATTGTTTTTTTATTGAGGTAAAGTCCATGTATGATAGACTATCTTATTTTAATCTCCAACCTACTACCCGTCGCACAACCCGCGAGTGAGCCACACTTAAGTCAATCCCCCGGGGGGTTTGCCTTTCACTAAATTTCACAGGAGGGTTTTTGCTAGTTTATTTATCATATGGGGGTTTTCGCACCAGTCGCGCAACCCGCGAGTGAGCCACACTTAAGTCAACCGGGGGGGTTTGCCTTTCACTAAATTTCACAGGGGGGTTTTTGCTAGTTTATTTATCATATGGGGGTTTTCGCTATTTAGAGATTACACATGGGTACTTTTTGCAGTTTACTCTTTATTAAAGTGATAAAATCTTAATGGTAAAAGTTGTCAATTGAATCCCAAACAGTGAGTCTGATTCTAAGAGTGTGATTTTATGAACCCATGACAACTGGGTTGATTTTATTTAATCAAACAAATTTATGCTACTGAATGCGTGTCATCTTATCATTATAATATGCTGCCCAAAATTAGTTCATCAATTTATATATGGATTTAATTAATTATAGATTAGTCTGACCTAGTCGATCTAGTCAGATTATATTCTAACAATTGATAAATTTGTCTGTGATAATTGAATATATAATTCAGTAGGGCGAAATGATTAGTGTAATTGTACAACAGAATGTATAGGATTTTGTGCAATAAATTACATACCACCTGTCAATGCTTATTTTTTTTTTTTTAGTTAAATTTGATTACTTCATAAATACATGCAATATGTTAATATCCATTAAAAATAATGGTTTAATCAATCAAAATGTATTGTTATGTTCTTATTTTTATGTTTTTTTTATAAAAGGAATTTTATGAAGCCAAACCGGCAAGAGAGGATGGGAGGACAGAACTCTCGCCACCACTGTGACATAGAGTCGAAACAAGGGCATGTGCTAATTCATTGCCCGAGCATTTACGAAATGAAAACTACAAACTTGGAAAGAACAAACTAAACTAAGACATTTCTCAATAATTGCACCAATCGAGGAATAAAGTATATATTTATCCCGTAACGCTCTCATAATCCCAATGTTGTCCCCTTCGAAACTAACTGCATTCCACCCTTTGATCGCCGCCATCTCTATGGCTTAAAGAACAGCAACAACTTCTCCCAACGCGATCGCAGGTCGACCCTCTACCCAACAAACCAATCATCCCAAGCATGTGCCACTAGCATCACGAGCTACCATTGAGATACCATAAAATCGTTCTCCTGCTGGAAAACCGGCGCCAATATTGATCTTGATAACTCCAGCTGGTGGTCGGCTCCAAGTGGTGGGATGAGGTTGATTCTCCTCATTGGGATAATATTTTCGTGTCTGGGTGAAAGCGTCTAGGTAGGAGGTGCTCCAATTAGTGATGTCATAAGCTGGCGTCACCTTCTCACCATGCAAAATACAATTCCTATTGTCCCAAATTTTCCACATTACCACCATTGCCTGAATGAACCTTTCCAGGCTCAAGTTAGATTGTAGAGCCTCAAACCATGCCCAAACCAAATGCCTCTCCCACTGGACAACTGAACGGTGCATTCAACCAAATATCCTTGACAAGGTTGCATTCCTTTAGTACATGAATAGTGGTCTTGATCTTCTCCTTGCAACCGAAACAAAATGGTGACTAAGTAATATCACGCCAAAACTATTCCACCCTGTGGGTAGTGACTCAGAGCAAGCACGCCACATAAAAACCCTCATCTTGGGTGGAACCGGAAGCTTTCAAATGTTTGTCCACTTACTTTCCAGACCTCCCACTGCCCCTAACAGACCTTTGATCGCTTGATTGATGTTGTTGAGTGCAAGAGGAAAGAATAAGGTGATAACAAGATTTAACAGTAAAATTACTTTTTGCAGAATGGTGCCAAATTATACGATCTTGTGTGTGAGGTCCGCCCAAAGGACAAACTAGGATTAGATCACAGTCAATCGGCCAAAACACATCCGTCAATAATTCCATATTCCATATAGCCATGTCTCAATCAATTAGGTTAGCCACCTTATTAGGGAAGTCAGAGGTCATTTATCTGTGTGTCAAAATACGGTGGTTACCGTCATCCATCAGCCAACGATCACCCCATATTGCCGTATTCAAACCATTTCCAACTCGAATTCTTGTTCCCTTCTTCACATAAGGTATGCTGCCCTAATACTGTGCCACGTCGCAGACGGTCGGAGTCCTAAATCAGCTATGAGGATGTTGCCGTGCGGGAAGTATTTTGCTCGGGAAGAGAGTGGAGAATAACGTGTCCGGTTGAGTGAGGAATCGCCATACTTATTTCGCAAGGAGTGCCAAATTAAAGCTCGCAAGCTCTCGAAAGCCCATACCCACCGTCTCCTTGGTCACAACCTCGACCAAGAAACCCATGGCACATAACGATATTTGCCACTACTCCACCTGTAACGTCGTATTGCCGATTCGAGGTCACGCAAAAGTCCATGTGGAAGCTGAAAACAATAGGAGGGGATCGCCTGTAGAACTGATTTTATAAGGACCTCATTTCCCGCCCTTGAGAGTTGCCATTCCCCCCACCCCTAATTTTGTTCCAAATTCGATCCCTAAGGAAAGAGAAGACTGATGTTCTTGGTTGACCCAAAGTAGTTGGAAGCCCGAGGTACCGATCATGGTGGTCGACTATGGAAAACCAAGAATATCATGAAGTTGGGTCTTCCTCTCGGCCGTCATCGAAGGGCAAAACTTCATCGTCGACTTTTCAACATTAATTTCTTGTCCTGACGCTCTCGCATAGCGATTCCAAATATCCGCCATTGTCCTTGCGTCTTCGGTTTTTGCCTCATAGAAAAGAAGTGTATCATCCGCAAAACATAAGTGGAAAATTGTGGGTGCTGATTGAGCTATTTCAATGCCATGTAGTCGACCCTCTTGTACGGTCGCATGGAGCATGACTGTGAGTGCCTCCGTACATAAAATAAATAGATACGGGGACAATGGATCACCTTGACGAAGTCCTCTCGTCGGCACAAGAGATCCGAACTGCGAACAATGAGAATGGGACAAATTTCACACAAAGCATAATTAAATTCACAAAACGATCAGCAATTCCAAATTTTTGGAGAACACTTTCGATGAAACCCCATTCCACCAGGTCATACGCTTTACTAACATCTAACTTAATAGCCATGTAACTTATTTTTATGTTTAGTTCATGATTAATTGGCATTAAAGCTATCACTCTAATAAAATAATGAGAATATTATTAATTAGTTTTATATTTATGAAATTTGCTATTCTTATTGTTACCAAAGTGACCTAGGTTAGTAAAATCTTGTAATTATAAGAACTACATGAGGGTTTGATCATTTAGATGATATTAAGGCTACAATATTCTCAATTGCAGTAATAATTAAGAAATTGAGACTAGCTCAAAGGATAGTCGCTTTTAATTAATTATGAACTTGGTAGGGCTTACCATAATTTGTATCACTTAACAATTAGAATTGATATCCTAAAGGTAACATGACTAATTGATGAGTAAGATAAATTATGTGAGACCCTACTTAGGTTTTATAAAAGATTATTTACACCAACATAGAGTACAAAATAGTTGTACTATATTTCACCCAAAGGAGAACTTGTAGTGATATCGATAGTTCATCTTATTTGACTTAAGGTCTTATCGTGAGCTGCCTTTTAACTTTACCTTATTGTATTTTGCTATATTTATTTCAGTTTCTATTCCTACTTTATTGTACTCGCATGCTTCTGGTATAAGACGCTCAATGGGTCAAATTTCTCCGATTAGTATGAACAAATTCAGTTCACATGGGTGTTGTGGATTTGGACCTATATTTGCTTATTAAAAAAACTGGGAAAATAAAAAATTATGACAGTGATGAAGAAGTTAGCATAATTGAAGCCTGAACCAAATCCAATAGGCTTAGTCTTATGTTCATTAGAATGACCGTTGCTAATAATATTAAGACTTATGTTTTCGAGGTTGACAATCTATGGAACTGTTATCGGCTACTAAAGAACACTTTAAATCAGCGGACAAATCGCTAGCATGGACACTCATGTTTAAATTGACTACCATGAAATATGGATATGACTGATAAGGCTACCAAACTTGGAGCTCTTGGTATGAAAGTGGAAGAATCATTCCTTGTGCCATTTATCCTTAACTCACTTTCCTTAACGTTGGGCCGTTCAAAATCCACTATAATACTAAAAAAAGACAAGTGCAATTTGAATGAGCTGACTAGTATGTGCATTCAAGAGGAAGTGAGACTAAAGAATTAAGGAAATCACTTTACATTAGATGTAACTCATGGAACTATGAAGAAGAAAGGAAAATTTGTGAAGAGTGGAAATAAATTCAAACGAAAGAAAAAAAAAATGAACCTGGTGAAAGTAGTCAAGGTCATGGAAAGACTTTTGTTTTCGCTTGTTACTTTTGTAACAAAAAGGGACACGTGAAGAAGGACTGTGAGAAATGTAAGGCCTGGTTAAAAAATAAATGTATGTATATTTCTTTTCTATATTATAAATCAAATCTTATTGAAGTTCCTCTAACAGTTGGTGGCTAGATTCTGATGCTACAACTCAGATCACAAATTCATTGCAGGGATTTCGTACTACTCATAAACCGGAGAAAAGTCAAAAGTACATCTATAACGGGTACCGTCTCAAATCTAAAGTGACGATTGTTGGCACTGGTCGCCTCATATTAGATACAGGTCACAAGATGGATCTTGAAAACACTTTTTTATATACCTTCATTTTCTAGGAATTTGGTTTCTTTGTCACGACTAGATGTTTGTGGTTATTTTGCTTTAATTGGTTTCGGAAAACTCAGTTTTATGTTTAATTTAGTATTAATTGGTTCTAGTGTTTTATGTGATAGTTTATATAAAATATCTTTGAATCATGAGTTTGAACAATCATTATTAACCACAATTAGAATTTTGCTTAAAGCGAAGCTTAAATAACGAAAATTCTTCTATCTTGTGGCATAAACGTTTGGGGCATATCTCCATGGACATAATAGAAAGATTGGTAAAAACTGGAATTTTAAAAAATCTTGACTTTATTGATTTTCTACTTTGTGTGGATTGCATTAAGGGTAAGCAAACCAAAAACAATAAAAGGGGTGCCACAAGAAATAAACAGCCTCTTGAGTTAATTCATACAGATATCTGTTCACTACCTATTCCACGTTTTAGTGGAGAAAAGTATTTTATCACATTCATTGATGATCTATTTCGTTATGACTATCTCTATCTAATTCATGAAAAATCTCAAGATGTTGACACCCGTGAGGTGTTTGTTATGGAAGTCGAGAGACAATTAGACGGAAATTTTAAAGATATAAGATCCGATCGATATGAGGAATACTATGCTAGATATGATAAGTCGGGACAAAATCCTGGCTCATTTGCTAAATTCTTAGAAAAGCGTGATATTTGTGCTTAATACACAATGCCTGGAACACCACAACAAAATGGAGTTGATAAACGTCGTAATCGTACCCTTATGGATATAAATAGGAGTATGTTAAGTAATTCAACTATACCCATCTGTTAGAGGGCTAAACTTCCAATCAAATTATCCCACCGGCCTAATTTACACTCTAAATCAGTCAGCCCACTCAACAATTCTTCACACACAAGTATGGCACCATCGTTGTATCAAGTAAACAACAACAATCACAAGTATGCAGCGGAAATCGAACAACACGAGCAATTTATGAGCAACACTCAACCTTTATTGATTCACTCATGAATAATACAAGGAAAGCCATTGGTGCACACAATGAATCCTCACAATAGTTGCTAACAATTGCAATCTGAGTCCCTCTATCTCACTGGGCGGATTTGTTCACTCAATGGCATACAAATACAAGGAACAATGCAATTTACACACTAAAAATCCAAGGGACACATGGCGACACGCAAGGCAGCCACTTGGCTAATTAATTCAACATCAACTGATGCCAATCGCTCCGCAACTTCCTTCTGTAACTTCTCAAGTCAATCAACCGCCCGGCCTGCCTAACACTCGATGCTGCCCGCACGGGTGCTAGTCAGCCCGCTTGCCTTGCCCACACTTGTCATGTCTTTCTCGGCCAAGCACCTCAATGCTTGTCAATCACTCGAAACCCGTGCCTTGTTATTCTCGGTCAAGCACCTTAATGCTTGCCAATCACTCGACCACCGTTTGGCCTATGTGCAGCATGTCTTGTGCCAAGACCTCTTGGCACCACTTCAGCTATAACTCGGTCACACTCGAGTTATAGTCTATGTCTCCGTCTAAGGGGGTAACACCATCTCACTTTGGAATGAAGCCTTGAAAACCGCTATGTATATCTTAAACCGGGTTCCCAGTAAGGCAGTCCCAACAACTCCTTACGAGTTATGGTCTGGTAGGAAACCTAGTTTAAAGCATTCACATGTTTGGGGTTGTCCAACAGAGGGTAGAATCTACAATCCAAATGAAAATAAATTGGACTCTAGAACAATTTCATGATTATTTATTGGTTATCCACTAAATTTAAAAGGGTAAAATTTTATTTTCCTAACCATACTACAAGGATAATTGAAACTTGAAACACCAAATTCTTAGAGAATAGTGAAGTTAGTGGGAGCGTTGAATTAAGAAGGTAGAACTTGAAGGGATTATGGTGGATATTTTACCAACTTATTCCCCTCAAGATAAAGTTACTCTTAAACCTATATAACAAGTTGAAACAAATGATTCATCACTCCATTCACCAGTCCATGAAAATGACATCATTGACAATACTGTAGAACCACCACAACCGGTAGCTTTGAGAAAATCTCAAAGGTAAAAAAAATATGCCATATCCGATGACTATGTGGTGTATCTACAAGAGTCTGATTTTGACATTGGTATTCAAAATGATCCAGTTTCATATTCACAAGCCATGAAAAGTAAGGATTCTAGCAAATGGATTATAACGGTGTCTGAAATCTTGTCAAATTGCCTAAAAATAGTAAAAAATTCAGTTGTAGATGGGTCTTTCAAAACCAAATGTGACTCTAAGAGCAATATCGAAAGATTTAAATCTAGATTAGTGGCCAAAGGTTTCACTAAAAAAGAAGGCATTGATTATAGAGAGACTTTCTCTCCAATATCTAAGAAAGACTCTCTTTAGAATCATTATGGCTCTTGTAGCTCATTATGATTTGGAGTTGCACCAAATGGACGTGAAAACCGCTTCTGAATGGGGATTCGGATGAAGATATCTATATGGACCACCCTAAAGGATTTTCAAAACAAGGAAAAGAACACTTGGCTTGTAAATTAAAGAGCTCCATATATAGACTTAAACAAGCTTCTATACAATGGTATATAAAATTCAATGATACCATTACTTTCTTTGGATTTAAGAAAAACACCATTGATCCGTGTATATATCTAAAGTCAATAGGAACAAGTTTATCTTTTTAGTTTTGTATGTGAATGATATTTTTCTATCCAGTACTGCTCTTAGTTTTCTTCAGGAAATCAAGAATTATCTTTCCAATAATTTTAGGATGGTTGATATGAGTGAGACAAATTATGTTATCGGGATAAAGATCTTTAGAGATCAATCTCGAGGATTGTTAGTATTGTTTCAGTAGTGATATATCAATCGAGTCCTTGAAAGATTTAATATATAGTTTTGTTCAACCATTAATGTACCACAAAAGGTGATAAATTAAATGAAAACCAATGTCCAAAGAATGATTTGGAAAAGCAGAAAATAAAATTGATTTCGTATGCATTAGCAGTTGGAACTCAGATGTATGTACAGACTTGTACTCGACTAGATATTAGTTATGCAGTGGGTGTACTTGGTAGATATCAAAGTATTTCGGGAATAGAACATTGGAAGCAATAAAGAAGGTTATGAGGTATCTTCAAGGAACAAAGGATTACATGCTTACTTATAGAAGATCATATCAATTAGAGGTTATTGATTATTCATACTTCGATTTTGCTGGTTGTTTAGATAGTACAAAGTGCACATCGGGTTTCGTATTTCTACTAGCTAGTGGAGAAATCTCTTGGAAGAGTGTGAAACAATGGCCGAGTTTGTAGCATGTTTTGAGTCCTTGAGTCATGCACTACGGTTGCGAAATTTTATCTTAGGGCTTAAGGTTGTTGGCTCAATTGCTAAGCCTTTAAAGAAATATTGTGATAACACCGCAATTTTTTTCCTCTATAAGAATGGAAAGTATTCTAGTGGATCCAAGCACATGGATCTCAAGTGCTTGGTATTTAAAGAAAGAGTCAAAAAACAACAAATGTCAATAGAAAATTTAAGTACGACTCTTATGGTTTTTGATTCATTAACCAATGGATCACCTCTAAAGACATATGAGGAACATGTTATTAGAATGTGTCTTTTGAGAAATCTATGATTTGATGAGCAATGATTAGGTAATTGACACTTAATTTATTTAATCAAATGTTTATGTTTTCATGTTTCCAATTATGTGTGAGCATATTATATTAATTTGGAATTAATATAACATGATTTGTCCTAACAAGACAAAATTAAAGGGGTAATTATGGATTAGAATAGTAATGGTTATTAGTGGCGTGATACATAAAATGCAATATGATGGATGAATCAAATGACCGCTATGATTCAAATTAATAACTCAAATTAGTTCTAGTATTAAAGTACATTATTTACCAATTATGATGATCAACTTAATTTTTTTAAATCGTGATCACGTATCAAATGTTTTGTATGAATAACCCACTTAGTCAAATAATTTTTTAACTTTTTTTCTTAATCGGTTTTGTGGACCAAGTGGGAGAATGTTAGTTTTACGTTTTATTTTTGTGGCCCGCAAAATTTTTATAAATTTAATTGATTAATTGTGGGTTATTCAAATTATGGAATTAAGGCTGATTTATGGTAATTGATTTGTAACCTATGTATGACAATTAAAGACCACGATGGGTGGGATTCGTCTTATGCCGTTACAAAGAATCGTGGCCCTCTTCTCTCGTTTATTAAATAACACCACAACTGTTATCCTCAGTACAGACAATTGAAAATTCCATCACTTACATAATACTTAATGAGTTGTAATATTAGAGAGATAGAAAGAAAATTGCCTACGAGTAAGGTTCTCTCAAGGAGATTCGGAGGAGGCTTGTAAATTGCTATCGTCGTCGTTCATCATCATCTCTATCGGAATCCATGGCGAACGGTATGTGATAATCCCTATTTATATAATAATATTCTTAAGATGAAATTAGTTTCAAGATTTTGTTCGTAGAGTTTTTCCGCATAAAGTTAAATAAAAGTCTTTCATTAAGATCTTAGGGACTTGGTGGAGAAAGGGTTTAGTGACCCCGACGACGAAACCAAATTAAGGGAAAATAAGAAGAAAGATTCAACGGCGTTGGTGGTAATCCAACTAGCGTCTTCTCGCGAATTGCATCGGCAACCACGTCAATGCATGCGCGGTCCATTCTGCAAAAGGAGTTCCAAGGTGACTCAAAGGGGATTGTTGTGAGATTGCAATCACTTCGTCTCAATTTTGAAACCTTGGTCATGAAAACCGAAGAATCTGTTGCTGATTTTTTGTCTAGAGCAACGACAATAGTCAGCCAAATGCGACCCTACAGAGAGAAGATTGTCGATCGACCGATTGTTGAAAAGGTATTGAGAAGCTTGACTCCGAAATTCGACTGAGAAATCAAAGGATTTGTCAATTTATTCATTTGATGAACTAATGGGTCATTGCAAATACATGTGGCTAGAATGAATCGTTCACATGAAAAAAATGAAGAAAATTAATTTCAAGTGAAGGCTCCATTCGCAAGAAATGGCTAGAGTGAGAAATCGAAATACAAGGGCCGTGGAAGAGGAGGATTCCGTAGTCGTTGTCTAGGTAATGGAAGAGGCAGAGGTTGTTTTGATTGGCAACGACAATCCAATAAACAAAGGAACAACATGAGCAACGTTCAATGTCATCATTTCCAAAAAAATGGGCATATACAAGCTGATTGTTGGTACAAAGACAAACAAATCAACTTTGCGGCAGAAAATGGAGAATAAGCTAAAGCTTTTTATGGCTCATTGCAAAGCTAACAATTAGTCACACAACATATGGTTCGTAGACAATGGTTATTCAAATCATATGACCGGCACCAAATCCATGTTTACGGAGCTTACAAGACGTAGAGAATGAAGATTGAATTTGGCAACGGCCAAGAAGTGCAAGTTAAAGGGAAATGAACAGTGGGCATCGAAACCTCCAATGGTAACATAAAACTCGTCCATGATGTTTAATTTATTCATGATTTATGATACAATTTGCTTAGGGTTGGGCAATTATTAGTTGGTGGATATTCATTACAATTTGATGATCATACATGTATCATACATTAGTTGGGCAACTGGTTAATATTTTCCCTTGGAATTTTATTTATTGTTTTATGATCGCTCTCCATCCTAAATTAATAAAAATATAAAAAACTTTAATGCACAAGTAATATTAAATTACGTATATAGATTGCACATGTGATATTAAATTAACTGTTTGTCGAGCTATTGTCGAGGTGGACAACAAAATTTGTTCCTGCACGAACAAATTTCTATTGTATATGACCCAAGTAATTTCAAGATACTCGAGTAGATCCGGATGGTTTCTGTACTCATAGACCATCGCCGCGAGGTTACGTTCGAATTCTTCAATAGATAGGGAAGTTACAACTCTTTGCCAAGGCCCACGAACGATGCAATTCCTCAAGACTTACTGTTACCTAATTTTTGTGTAGAACGAAGACCCATATTTCTATTGATATGGAATGTGTATAGACGATAATTTAAATCTGCGAAGACATTGCGTAACGGCTTTATGATTCCCAATTCTCTATCAGTCACAACTACAGTCGGTACACTGTTTGGGATGAATAACCTTTTCACTTTGATTGATGCCCATGTATAATGCTCTTCATTTTTATGTCATATAAATGCCATTGCAACAGTAAAATTTAGACCTTCTGAGCAAACACCAATAGTTTCTAACAAAGGCATTTGGTACTGATTTGTTTTGTACGTACAGTCAAACAGTAGAACATCCAGAAACAATCTCAACATTTCGACCGATTGAGAGTGATCCCACATCAGATCAATAACTTCATGCGTAGTTGGATCACTGTGGATCCACTTATAATAGTTATATTCCTCAAGCAACCTAACCAAATGCTGCAGAACTGTAAGTCCACCCCTAGCATGTTTTTTCATTTTTGCCTTTTCATTGTATGCGTGTCTTAAATGCACATCATTTGCCAAGTTATGCTCTTTCAAATATATTTTAAAAAAGTATTCGGCGGCACATGAATTTTTGCTAACATTCGAGTAATGTCCACCTCGTCTTGATTATGCCCCCACAAATATACGAGATCATGACTATGCTTCCCATATAATAGTTTAAGTTCACATCTATTCTAGTAGTGTTCGACTCCGACCAAGTAAGATTTACAATGACATTTTTTGTGCCATGCCATTTCTTATTTTCAACATCTATGTTCGTTGAAGTTTCCCGCTTCCCCTACCAAATAGATCACATGTAAGATATATTATATTCTTAGGACTACTACGCTTCACCAATTTCACACCAAGACTCTTGGCGGATGCTCTGGCCCAATCTATCAACTCGTTCTGAGTTAAATAGTTATGTTACTATAAAATACTCACTATGATCTACTTTAAATGTAGATGAATTTTGTTGCTCTTCCTGAAAAAAAATATGAAAAAAAATATGAAATAAAATATAGTTAAAATAGTATAATAATAAATAATATATAAATAAATAAATAAACCGGACAGAGGTGGTCGGCGCCGAAACCGGGGACCCAAAACCAGTTTACACGCCCAAAATGGTTTCGGAAAGACAGTTTGCGGGCCCAAATTGAGCGTAGATCGAATTTGTACGGGCCCATTTTGGGCGTGAAAATTGTTTTTCCGTACCCGTGTTGGTCGTGAGCCACCTTTTCCATGTTTATAAAACGAAAACGAACAAATTTGACCTCATTGTATTGTGTGTCTCGATCCTCATCCGACACACTCATTTTCCTTTGTAAATGACTTCAACAAGATGGGTTTCGGGACGGTTTCTAATCTTAAAGTTTGAGAGGTTTTTTTCTAAAGGGATGAAGAGAGAATAGAGATTGAATTATTACAAACCGTATTCGTAAAAATGAAACCGTGTTTCTCAAGTTCCTTGAGAGAAAATAAAAGCGAGAGGAGGTGAAAATAGGAGATAACAACTCTTGATTGTAAATCTTGTCTTTATATAATTATATAGATATCAAATTTAATAATTTTAATAGATTTAGTGTAATCAACTGAACCCTTTCTCACTAACTAACTATTACCCATAAGCCAAGTTCAAATTCCTTAACAATGCACGTAGGGTTAGCCTAGTATGATTACCCAATGCTTGTATATGGTTGGTTGCAGGTTCCTTCATTAAAAAAAAAATATATATTTATCAAAGTTGTAAAAAGCGGTAATCAGGTCGGAGGCGGTCAGGGACCGACCCACGATTAATCGGTGCGGCGGTGATTAATCGGTGATAAACCGGAAATAAATCGATTTTTAAAATTTAATATAATATATTTCTAGATATTATTTATAAATACTCAAAACATATATAAAAAGATATTTAAACATAGTTATATCTCCATCATGTATAAAAACTTAATAAAATAATAAAAGTTAAATAATAATAAGATCATAATACATAAATATCGTTATAAAATATACATAAATAAGCAATTTTTTTGAATTTACATTTATTCTTGAACATTCCTAACATACATCATTAGTTCTTTAACAATAACCGTTAATATAAACAAAATAAAACATAAGCCCATATTTTGTTTATTAAAATCCCAACTTTTATTTTGAATTATTAAAAAAAAAAACGATTTTGACCGATTTTTGGCCGATTTTTGCAACCGAAGTTTGACCCGCCATAAAGATTCGACCGCCTCGGACCGCCTAAAACCGCCTCATAGGCAAAAAACCGATTTTTCAAACCTTTACATTAAAATTGTAAAGGTTTTTGACCGCCTCGGAGACCGATTAATCGGCCGTCTCGGCTGATTTTTAGAACACTGATATATATTACGCTTAAGAAATTAATAAAACCCAATCTAGTACATAATTGTATTATATTCGATTTATGTAACCGAATAAGACCTAAATGTGATTACTCAATTACATCCTTAAAGTGAAAATAATTAGTACCGTGCAATGCACCGGATAACATTTCAAATGTGAAAAAAATAATTATTCAAATACATGTCAAAAACAATTATAATAAAATAATACATTACATTTATTATAATAAAATTTATTAGTGATATTTAACTTATAGTATTCATACAAATCTGACAATACAAACCAACCTTGTAAAAGACTATATAAACTTAATTGTAATAAAATGAAATTGATTGTTAAAGAAATGAAGCAATTAACAAAACCAGAAGTTAAAGCAAAAAACAAAAATAAATAAATGTGTAAATATAATTAGAGATGCATGGTTGGAAAATTATAGCTGATGTTGAAAGGACTCTACGCGATTTGGTTTGAATTTGATTTTTTTTATAATTAGAAATTGGTAGACAAAGAAATAATTGAAATAATTACAAAAATTCCTAGGCTACTATAGCGTTTCTTTCTTTTATATATAAGATAATATATAACATATTAGATCAGATCATAATTATATAATATTAATATATAATTACCCCATTAACTAAAATGCTAAAATCCGAAGTTGAATAATTCTTTCTTTTAAGATTTTCTCTCTCTAAAATCTTATCTTTTCCTTTCCCACCCTTCTTCTTTTTCCCTAACTTTTTTTTTTTCGCAAAATCACACACAAAAAAGGTCCTTAACATTCCATGTTTATATTTGAGAAAACTCTTCACATGTCTCTAAAATAAAGTTGGAATGTGAAGAATTTTTTTGAATTGATATGAATTTGTGATGTATTCATATTTTTTCCAAAAAAGAAAAAAACCTTTCTTTTTTATGTTTAATGGTTGCCGCCTCGTCGGTGGAATGATTGAGGGTGGGGTGTGAACAGCATCCGATGTAGTCGCAGTGATGTTGTGTGGCCGTCTGCGGTTGTCGCATGTGAAGCAGAAATGTGTGAATGAAGGAGGCTGAGTTGGGGTGGGTGGTGGAGTAGTAAATTAGGCTTTAGATATATTTTTAGGGTAATAAGCCTCACACCCCTCAAACCAAACCTAATTAGATATGAATGACAACCTCAAATAAAACATTTTAACTACATCCTTATTTCAAAATAAAAATTGATACACATCCTTTGTTTTTTATTTAACCCCAAAATACCCTTACAATACCTAATAAAAGTCACTCTTTCTCTTTTTCCCCCTCCCCTCTATCTCACGCCGCCCAACACCCCCCTTCTAACTTTCTCCTTTTCTCCCCCACCCACTTCCTCTCTCTCTCTCTCTCTCTCTCTCTCTCTCCTCTCTCTCTCATATGCCGTCCCCAACCGCCCCCCACCCCCCCCCCCCATCCTTTTTCTTTTTCTTTTTTTTTTCCCTTATAAATGATTAAATTCAATTATAGTGGAATAGTTATGGATGCTATGACGGTGGTTATGGTAGATGTCGACGGCTATGGTAGCGGTGGTTATGGTAGGTGGCGACGACTATGGTGGCGATGACATGGGTTGTGCGGTGGGGGTTGTGGTTATGGTTGGGATGTTATTGAAAGCATATTTTGAATAATTAATTGCATCTGATTTACTTATCTTTTAAGAGATTTTGCTTAGTTTGGGTTCAAATGGCAGATCTAGGTTTTCTCAAATGTTGGTAGGGGACAACGGTCGCGGCGACTGTGAGCATTGGCTGCTAGGGTTTGCGTCGGCTGCTAGGGTTGGCGACGCCTGGGAGTTGTTGGGGCTAGGGTTTAGTAGTAAAACATAGTACACTGTAGTACACTATAGTACACCGTAGTATAAGTACATCGCAGTATGCTATAGTACACCGTAGTACACTATAGTCTACTACAAATCGAAAATATGTAAATTGAAAAAAATAAAAATAAAATAAAAGTTTTTTTTTCCGCAATTTTCAGTATTATGTAGGATAAAAAAAGTTTTTATAGTAGTGTATAAAATGCTAAAATGAATAATGAAAAAAAAAAAGGAAGATAAGCTGATATTCTGTAAAAAAAAAAAAAAGATTTTTTTTTTTAAATGGAGATATGAAATATTAATTGCATAATAAATGTAGTTTGAAATTTACTTATTGCATATTTAAAATTTGTGAATGGAGGGGCATTTTTGGAATGGATTTTATAAAGGATGTGAAGCAAATATTTACATGAGCTTGTCAATTAGTTCTAATAAGTTTTGTCACTAGGGACCTATATCCTAAGGCCCCTATATTTTTTCTAATTCATTTGTTTGTTAATCTTTTAATTATGTTTGTCAAATGTTTAATTAATGAAAATTATCATTTAGTAGATGTTAATTAATGTGTTAAAGAATATTGAATAATTAAAAATGCTTAATGAAATTGAATAAATATTTAATAAACCTGAATTCAATTTTATGATAAAAAATTAATGAATTTTGAATGACTTGGATAAAATCCTAGAGAGAATATGAGTAGAGAGAGAATAGTTTTTTTTTTTTTTTTTTAATTTACGGTAAATTACAACCACCCATGAGGTATTGTCAAATTACGAAAATCCTCATGTTTGGGTAATTACAATCACCCTCAACTATAAATCTTCTTACACGTCCACCCTTGTGATTTCAAATTTAGTGGAATCTTTGAGATTATATGGAATATTGTCACTTTTGTACCCGTTTATCCCATTCGAACTCCATATTTTGCAGCAAGATGATCATAATATGTATTTTTTGACTTGTATATATCAGATTGTGATGCATCAGAAACTGTATTTTTACAAAAAAATGAGTAAAAACTAGAGCACATTCTATGAAATCTAGATGATTATGTTGAATTTGACACCATAAAGGTGGAGGTGCCAGAAAATTATTCATACAATAGAGGTTTTTTCGTAAATTGACCATAATTTACCCTTTAATTTATGTGCGGGATTTCGCACGCCCCTTTTATTAAATAATAGTATTTAATTGCATAATTCAAATTTTCCTATAATAGGGCCCAACATCATTTCTTCCTATGAGGGCCGGGCCTTATAACTTTCCCATCTTCCCAAAACTACTTTGTCCAAAATATTTAATAACCGCTTCCTCTTCTTTAACTGTGGAGGCAGCAAATCGGAAATTTCTCTGCGCAAGTAGGGCATATAAAAATCTAATTCTCAAGTAATTTCTCAGAGGGTAATAGTTTTTTAAATATTTATGATTCAGAGTTCATTATTATTACTGTTATGAATATCCCTTTTTTTTCTTTATGCAATTGCCTCAAATTAGGGCAAGTTTTTCTAAGATTTTGATATCTTTAGTTTTTTTATGCTATAATTTTTTTTTGTTTTTTGTTTTTTGGGATTCCCTTGGTTTTAATTAATTGATTAATGGGTTAATTCTTGTCCTTAATTTGGAAGTTCTTTACATATAAGTCTTGGAATAGGAGTAATATTTGTGTCGGTTTTTTTTGCTGTAGCAGTCAAATCATGTACGAAAGTATTGGGGAAAAGATATTTTGAACGAAGAATTTATTGTTGCGCTAATGTCTTGGGTATAATTGTTGTGTTTCTATCCACCATAAAGATCGTATATCTAAACGACGATCTTTTTATTTGGATCGAAGGATTCGGATTTGAGGATCCTTTTGGGGGAATGGGTTTCAAACGACTCCAAATGAGATGGATTTGAGATCCACCGCAATGACTTGAAATTCATTAAGCTCAATGAATTTGTTATTATGGATTTGAAACCCGTCTCTCAAATCCTTTCGTCCCAATGTAATTAGGAAGGCGAGATCTATTTATAAGACAAATCATTGTGGTTGCTTTTGTCTTGAACTTGTACTTTGAGTGCGACCGACGGCATTCGGATCAACTTGTAGATATTTTCAGATTTTGCGTGTTATTCTTGAGTCGGTATTTCTGTTATAATATGAGTTCTCAGTTGTTAGACATATGGTATTGTGGTAATATCATTCGTATCTGTTGGAGCAGAGCGTATCGTGCGTGCTACTGCTACTTCATACTCACTTCTCGTTGTAGTTCAGTTAATCCAACATTATCACTGTTGGACTTAATTGGATTACTGGCTCGATTTTAGTTTTCTCTACAATAGCAAGTCTGTAGATCTTTATTCTGGTTGGTACGTATAACGGTGAAATAATAGTATGTTTGTAATTGCTAACTTGTGGTGAAATTCTGTGTATATTCATTCTCCTATTACTGACAGACGAGTGAAATCCGATCACTAAGTCTTACTTTAGCTTCTCTTAATTTTCTTGAAAAAAAAAAAGAATTACTAAGCTCACCACTTTGCCCCGTGACGATTTGTGCAGAATTTCAATTGAATTTGTTGTAGCTTTCTGCTGCAATTAACACACTTGTTACATATGAAGCTGTCAAAACCGGTGAACGTCAAGCGCGATAAAAGTCGAAGAACGAAAGATTGGTTCGCCTCCATCACCGATGATCGGGCCAAATTAGTGATTCCAATTGGACCTCGTTTCCAGGCTGATTTACCACCTTGTACTCCTCGATTTTCCAAGACCGACTCAACTATTGTTGAGAGTGAGTCGGATACAACAAAGTGGTTAGGCACCACATCATGGCCAATGGGAAAACATGAAGATATGAAAGACGACACGGTCGGTAAGGGGAGATCCGAGATTTGTGAGTGTGTATCCCCCGGATCAATAGAATGTGTTAGGCAACACGTATCCGAAAAAAAATTGCAACTTCAAATTGAATTGGGCCCCACCTTTTGGAAATGGAAATTTGATGTCATGGGAGAGGATGTTTCTAAATTATGGAATCTAGAGGAACAAAAGAAATTTGAATATATTGTGAAAGTGAATGCAACATCACAAGGTGGAAACTTCGTGAAGTCCGCCTTAGAATGTTTTCCAATCCAAAGCAAAGAGAGCATAGTGAGCTATTACCTAAATGTGTATATCCCAAGGCGAATTAGTGTCCGAACTAGGTCGGGTTGTAAAATTGTCGACACGGATGATGAAACCGAGGACATGCCATGTCGCAAGGGGTCCCGTAAAAGATTTCAAGCCAATAGTTTCGCTTCAAGCAATTCCAAGTACACAAAGACGACGTACTTGAGAACCCACCCATGACTTCGCTAGCTCTTCGCTAGTTTTCAGGTAAAATTAAGATTGTTGGTTTTTTTTTTTGGGTTAATATGTTGAACTAATTTTATGAAAGAAATGTTAAGTTGGGAGTGTGAACTTGGAAAGTAAATTGCATGAAGAAATTTCGGAGAGGATATATATAGGGGTTGATTGTCGCACAATCGATTGCTCTATATCGTCCTCTACCAATTTTCAATGGAAGTTCTTATACCAAACGGTTCGGTAGATTATCGTACCGTATTGAAGTTTTTTTATAGGACAATGGTACCTAATATCATTACCATGATATTGTCCTCCCGTACCAAAATATTATTAATTAATATTTTTCTTTGTTATATTTATATTTTTTATGATTAATTGGGCAAAGGTCACTTTGCACCTTTGAATTATGGGTGTGTGCCGCTAACACACCCATCAATTACGAAACGTACCAAATACCTCCTCATCGTAGTATTCCATTTGAATATGCTGACATTACTTATTGACTTTCTTGTTGCCTTTTTCTTTTTGACCTGTTTACCCCTATTGTGTCAGAGTTCAAAGCTTATATGTGCCTTATCATTTTACCTTTATTTTTCCTCATTTTTTCATTTGAAATTAGTTCATTTTTCCTCATTTTTTGCTTAACTCCACTACAAAGTCGAGCTCTAGTTGTTATCATGAGCTCAATTTAATATCGCAATCCCAACCAAATCAAATTAGCATCTCGATACTTAATTTCTTTAATCAAATCAAATATCTCAAAATAGGAGATTAAATCAAGGTTGGCATCTCATTCAATGTAAGTCAAACCCCCAATATATTCAAACTTCGTAAACAAGTCTCCGTAAATGATTTTAATTATAATAAATGACATGCCATTATACTCTATAAAAAAATATGACCAACTCAATAAAATATTAAAATAAGCTAAACAATTGCTTAAATAGTCATCCAAGTACTGTTTGCACGATGAGTTATATTGGGAAAAAAATGAAGGAGATAGTGACTTTGTATTTTTTATTTTGGCTGAAATATGTCAAAGTACTAAAGTACAAATATATCTTCCATATACTAAAGGTGGGGGTAAGATGTAATTCCACAAGAAAACATTACAAATCTAATGTCTTTTCATTTTTGTAAACTTGACCAGAAAATAGAGGGGGTATTTGGTATGTTAGTAATTAAGGAGTGTGTATGCAACACAACCCATAATTTAGGGGTGCAAAGTAAACTTTTCTCTAATTAGTTTGTAGATTTCGTGTTATGTGAATATTTTAAATAAGTAAGAGTGCCACGTGAAGACATATTTATACCTTAAAGAATAGACAATCGAGAGGTCAAACTCTTCTTCCTCCACTTCTCGGTAAAGTCAAGGCGGACTCTATCTTCACTCTCATTCCCTTTTTTGGCGGTTGCTAGGTCGTTATTTAGTTTATATGTTTAGGCCTTAAGAGAGACGCACAAGGAGAAACGAAACTAAGGCACATTGAAGTCGTCCAAGGGAGCATTTGCGTGTAATTGTTTGAACTTTTGGAGGAAGGATTCAAATCATTGGCTACATAGACGAGAAATCGCTCTTCCCTCCTCGAGGGATTGAAAAACTATTTGCGCTTTGACTTTGTTAAATCAATATATTTAGCGGGTAAATACGCTTTTACTCCCTTACGTGTTTACCACTACAATACTTTTGGTACCTTATGTGCCAAAAACCTCTTTTGGTCCGTTTGTTTTGTCAATTAATTGGCTCGTAGTAGTTAACGGAATTTGGCCAAGAAGGAAGGAAGAAATACACTTTTGGTCCCTCTTATTTACAACTAAAACATTTTTTGTTCCTCTTACTTCAAAAACACATTTCCGGTCCTTTGATGGCGTTGCCTTAATTTGATGGGAATGTGTCATACGTGCCCAAAACGTGACATGTTCCGGTAACTATTGACATTGCATTAACTTAGGAGACCAAATGTGTCAAAAAGTGATAAATCGATGGACCAAAAGTGTTTTTTGGGAACAATTGGGACACGAATTGTTTTATTTGTACACAAAGAGGGACCAAAGTGTATTTTCCCCATATCTTTAGCTTTGGGTAAAGGACTAGCCTAACATTATTTGACAATTAGCATTACCATATCATACCTTACAACATAAATTACACCACCCTTCTTCGAGTTTATGTTTTAAATATAAAAAGAAATCGGATTAGAAAATTGTACAAATACCCATTAATGTTTCCAAGTCAAACTCATAAATAACATTTTTAGGTAAACTACACTTTTCGTCTCTTAAATTTATCTCTTTGCTAGTACCTAACGGAATCAAACATGTGCGCATCACTGTCTTTACTGATGGACTAGCGGCAAATTGATACAAATGACCAAAAATGTTAAGCTGTTGAAACATGATAGACTTGATCTTTTTTTTTTTTGTTTTTTTTTTTTTTTGTGAACAAGGGGATTAAATGAAATCGAGATAAACTTGAGAGAAGAAAAGTGTATATTTCCTTTTACCCTCGGCAAAAACATATTTTCTTTTTCATTTTTCGTTCTCCAAGTTTACATCAATTTCATATTTGGTCCCGCTTGTTGACAAAAAACAGATTTAGTCCCTCATGTTTGAACAATTTAACATTTTTGGACTTTTCAGCCAATTCACCATTAGTCCGTTAGTTAAGACATTGTTGGGCACATGCTTCATTCCCTTAGATAATAAGGGAAAATCGACGGAAAGGACCATAAGTGTTAAAATTTTGAAACACGAGGAACTAAACCTATTTTTTCTGAACAAACATGACCAAATGCGAAATTACGGTAAACTTAAGGGACAAAAAGTGTATTTTTTTCCATTTTCTTACAAACTGCGATAGTAGAGGAGGGGCAAAATTTGAACCTTATAGACATCTATTCTAATAGCAGATACCGGGTATCAACTCTCCTAACGAGGGTTTGTTTTTTACCAATATTTAACCTTATTTGATTGTTTGTGTTGTTGGATATTGGTATGGCTGGCAATTGAGCCATGTGAGCCGAGCTTGGATTGGCTCAAGCTAACATACCATCGGGCCTCATTACTATACGCTCAAGATCACATATCATCGGTTCACAATATTGTAGGCTCAAACTCGGCTCTTTTTTCAGGCTTCGGGTTTATATCGAGCAAAGATACAAGTTATCTACTGTACAACTTTGCAGTCGAACCTGTTAAAAAAAAAACATTTGCAGCCGAATAGCAAAATCCAAATCCAGAATATTCATGAAGTTCAAAATAAAATAAAAACCATAGTCCTGCATAAGAACAAAAACCATAGTTTGTTACTTGAAACAAATGAAGTTTAATATTGCAAATGTTTATTCCTTAACTAATTATATCTATATCTATATCTATCTATACTTATTATATTATATATTATATATTATATTTATAAAAGTATGAATGCATAGGAGGTTTCTTCCCTTTTTGTATGGACCAAAATATCCTTTGCATAGGTAAATTTTTAAGGACAATTTAGTCATATTCATTAATAAATCAATTAATATTAATAGACAAGGGAGACTTGTAAAGTTTATAGTATTTACAATTAGCACACTTGATAGTTGTAGTAAAATCATTCACTATTAACAAATGACCAAACTAATATCATATGACAATAATCATATAAGACGTTCTTCATAGTCAAATTATACTTAATTTCTTTAAAATTTCTACATATATTTTAATATGAAAAAATATCATTTGGGTATTTACAATAATATATAAATTATGATAGAAAAAGATGGAATTAGAATATAAAAAACTACTTCCTTAATAATAAATGTTATGATTAATCACAAGTTGGTAAAATCATTAGTTCATTATTAATTATTAACAACTAACCAAAGTATTATCATATGACAATTATCATAAGACATTCTTCATAGAGTCAAATTATACTTAATTTCTTTAAAAATCTATATATATATTTATTTTTTTAATATAAAAAAATATCATTCGAATAGTTACAATAATACATCAATAATGATAGAAAAAGATGAAATTAAAATATAAAAACTACTTCCTCAATAAAAAGAAATTTTATGATTAATCACAAGTTCTATATTCGTGCAAAGTTGCATGACATCACTCTTCAACGAAAGAGAGGAAGGTATTGATTCTTTGTGAGAGAAAAAAAAAATATGTGTTGCCGGAATTGGAAAAAAAAAGAGGATAGTCGGAGACGGAGAAAAAAAGGGGATCGTCGGAAGTAAAGAAAGAATGCATAATAGCAGATAAAGAGAGAATATTTGAGGAATATTGTGTTAAAAAAAACCCTACGAACTATTGAATCGAAAAGAGAGGTGACAACATAATAGAAACCCTGTTACTATAACTGGTGTAGCATCAGTCACACCCTCTCTTTAAGACTGAAAAACAACTTCTCCAAAATAAAATAATAATAAAAAAAAATACTAATAAGTTATTTGAAGTTTAACAAAAAAAAAAAAAAAAAAAAAAAAAACTCACTTATTCTATAGTGATATTCTTTAGTACAAACGACAGAAGTATTATTATATGAAAATTGTCATAAGATGTTCTCAATCGAGTCTAAGTCATACTTGATTTCTTTAGGAAGCTCTTATAAGTGGAAAGAGACTGAACAACCAATATAGATATTGGTGACATCAACAACAAATGATTATATAATGTGGGATCATGATGGAAAGAATGACAATCATTTAAGTTATAACTTGACCAAGGATTCCATAACAGATTTCACTATCACCACCACCGCTTTCAAACACCAATAGTGTCTAGTAGATCCTAACAACCAACACCCTAACCATATGGTGATTGGGGGTGGCTCCCAATCTTGCAAAAGAAAAGTTCTTACCATTTTTTTGTTATTTTTTTATTTTATTGTGTTAATTTATCTATTTGTCAATTTATCTAATTAGTATTTATACATTCTCGGCCAATAAAAGAAAACTCCAATTTTTAATTCACACCCATATTTTAGCCCATGCCGAAAAGTACCTAGGTCCGCCCCGGACTACCCCTGCGGTGCAAGGGTGTGCACATGAATTTAAATATTTTAATGATGTTAAAAGTCATCTTGGTCATCAATAATGATAACCAACGATGAGTGGGATAATAATCGATCCACTGTCAGTTTATGTTTTTGGGTGCGGAGGTTCATTCAACATAGTATCATCACATTCATGTGTTATAACAATAATATATATTTAGGGTAAATAGCATGAAACTGACTAAACTTTGCCTGTTTTTGTGGATTACCACTTAAAAAAAAAACTCCGATCCCACTTGGACTCAATAAGTAACGCCTTAAGGACCAATGGTTAACGATGGCTCTGATGGGTGGTTTTTCTAGAATAGGCAATAATGAGATCAGATCACCTTTTTAGTAAATGATGCGGAAAAGGGTAGTGATATTGACTCACAAGAAGCTCAGCAAACTCTTGAAATAGCAGAAGCTAATTTGAGAAAAGCTGAAGCAAAGAGACAAATAGGCAAATCTAGCTCTCCGACGAGCTAGGACAAGAGTAGAGGCTGGCAATGCGATTTCATAACTAGTTGGTGCGTTCGAATAATCAAAAGAATAATATGCCACACTGCCCATTTTCATGCCAAAATGGCTGGAATTAGACACACACACGTTGAACATGCGATTTTCAAGGTTTTTTTTTTTTTTTTTTTTTGTCTTTTCAAGTTAAAACACCTATTTTGGCCTAATTTTCCTCAATTTTTTACCTCCTTCCTCTGCCAGCTATCTCCTCCCTTCCTCTTCTAGTGACCTTCCCCAATTATGGATCAAGTTTCCCCAATTTCCCCAATTCATATTCTTTTCAATTCTCATATCCACCAGATGAAAATATCAAAATCAAAAGGTTTGAAAAGGGAATGTTACGAATTCCTAGCAACGTCGGAGAGCAAATTTTATGTCGGACATCATCGCCCTATAAGTTAGAGTCTTTGGGCACGACATCGACTTTGCCGTACTTCTTCTACATCATGTCTATCCGCATTAGTATATCAATCGCACTAATCCTTCGCCCATTCTCTCTTTTAATTTATGAAATCTCTTTCTATTTTTTTGGATGATAACCGACGGGAGAAATGATGGAGAGATGAGCATCATCCAATGAACATGTGGGTCTATTGTATGTATTTTTATGAGGAAGGAAGATGTTGGTAAATAGTTGATATCATCGATTCGGCGAAAGAAGGGAAATTGGAACGAATTAGAGTTTGTGAAATGGAAAAGACCCAAAAGTCCTTCAAAATCGCATGTCCAACACACATGCCGTTAATTCCGGCCATTTTGGTCTGAAAATGAGAAAGAAAAAAAAAAAGAGTAACGTGGCACAACTTAAAAATATCTATCACCGGGTCTCGGCAATCTGACTCATTTGTCTTCCTCCTCTCGGATTTCACCTCTTATACCAAATTCTATAATTGCGTGGTACTAGACACGCAAAAGTTAGAACAAATGGAAGAATAAATAAAAAGAAAAAGCTACCAATATATCAACGGCGTGTGGGCGCCGATTTTCGGCGACTGCGGAGTGGCGGAGGTGGCAGCGGACGTGGGTGAGCGGATAGGTTTTTTTCTCTCGTGCAAGACCTCTAAATCTTTTATTTATAGTGTCTTGTATACAAGCCCTAACATGCTTAAATTGGACCAGGCTTGGACCAGGCCTAACAGCTTAAGCCTGTTAGCCTTTCTTTACTCGTTTCTCATAAACCAATGATCGCAAAATTATAAAAGTGGAAACCCTAATTTAGTAAACCTGCTAAATTTGGAAACTTCCCAATTTAGAAAGTTCACTAACATAATCGCCTAGTTCTTTCATTTTCTTATTCTCATTCATAATTCCCAATTACGAATGTTGGAATCAATCGTATTGACTTCCAATTATGCAAAGATTAAACATTTTTATCGTTGACCGTTTATTCAATGAATTCGAGTACACAAGCAGTTTGACCCTCGATGGTTCACGTGTAAGCTAGACGTGGGCCCACGACTCTTTGTGGTTTAAACTCGTCCCTTGAGTTATAATTAAGATGAAGCTCGTCTCAACTCAATCACCCAACGAATCAAGATTGGCGTCTAGCAACTACACATCATGATTCCCTTGATACAAATGAAGTGTCTGCAAGAACCGTGTGATATAGTTAACGTACAGTACGATCCCTTCGATACACATGTCCCGATTGAACTAGAGGCATTGGTTCATCGAGACCTTCTTTATAGTTCAATAATTGTGCGATCGTTCTAACTGTTGTAATAGGTTCGTGCATGACTTAGAGAATCACATTCCCTAATCATTACTCAGTGAGCTCTGGCCAGAGACTTAATGATTACAATATATGATAACACACAGGACATCTAAGACTATTCTAGCGATTGAATCCCGACTACAATGCAGAGACCTCCCACTAGATTTTGGATTGCATGAACACTGGCCCTTGGGGCGGTCCTCAGTCGAACTGAGAGACAGGTCACGATACAGCTAGTCCTCTAGTGAAGTCACGGTAATATCTAGGTCTTAAGGACTAATGGTGTACAATTATATCATATAGATCTCTACTCGATTATTGAGAACCACTTAGAGATTTCTAGGATGAGGGAGTTTAGTGAACTCGTCAACTTACGAGCACCCACTTATATCTGCCGATATCACAATACTGTTTACTGATGAGACTTCGTACACACACACTAAGTGCTAGTCACTAATGGAAAAGGCCGATATTCTCATTGGTAGCGTAACCCGTCGACTACGAACATGGTTTAACAGCTATACTACTTAAGTTAATATCTCATGATCCTACTAGATCAAATATAAGAAATTATAATAAATGTAAGGACTATATCTATGTTTATGCAAGGGACAAATATATAGAATGCCAAAAGGTGTTTCATCATAAATACGAAAAATGATTATTTACTTCAAGAATAAATGAAAGACCACAACCACAAGTTGGCTTGTTGGTCACCTACTCTAACAGGAAGATCAAACCTCCAGACAAAAGGTCATTGACTTTATTATGTTTCTTATAAGGGAGGCCTTGTTCCTCGATAATTTCGTACACAAGATTACGCCATGGAGGATGAGATTTGCGCTTAATCACGAGAATGTCGGGAAGTATGCTTAGGGTACATCGATTTTGGCAAATTTCCACCGGCAATTAGGTTTGAGCAGTAGAGCCAAGTGAAGGGCTTCAGGGATGTAGCACATTTCTTCAAGTATTTTATTGTTAATTGATTTCAATTTTTTATAATTTATATTTTTAGTTATTTGAATTAATATATGAAGTATTCGCAGTGCTGGATTTACAAATATTTCCCTCGCTTTCGAGCACCGAAGGCTCTCGCTTATAGGGAGATGCAGGCTCGTTGCAGGAGGTGGAAACCTCGTAAAGGTGGATGGGAATTGCTTCAGGTCCGACGTATGCTAGACAATTTAGACGCCAACCATGTATGTTTTTTTTTTAATTAGCATTAGCATTATTTTTTTCTTTTTATTGAATTTTTATTTATTATGTAATTGTAATCGCATAGGTTGACTGGATGTCGTATAGTCCACCAAATACATATGTGTGTTCCTCGTACACTATTACAGCACAATCCAATATATGAGTATTGTCGAGCCTTACTTGGCGAATTGTGTCTTGCGGAAGTTTTGTGATAAGGAACGTCAAATTGGGTTCGTGTTGCAAAATAACTATTTAATTCGGAGAAGAGTTATTAATGGGCATTGGTGGAAGTATCGAAAGAAATTATGGAAAAATAAGGGTTTTCGACGAACTTAAATCGTAGTTGAGTATGAAACGAACTCTATCTCAAATAAAACGGCGTAAGGAACAAAAATCATGAGCAAAGCTCATGAACCACGTCAAATTTTAGCAATCCAAGGTCGTTTAGACTCCCAAAAGTTCGTTTTTGCTATTTTAGGTAAGTTTTAGAAAATTAATATCAAATCATAGAAAAATCGGATTAGGATTCCGTAAATTGGGTTGTTCCCAAAATTACGAGATCTACTAGAATCAGACTCTAACTCGTTTTTGCCGTTTTTGGTAATTTTTAGTATTTTCTTATTTTAATTAGGGTTTTTCGTTTTTTTTTAGTATAAATAGTTGCTCTAGGGTTTATTTTTCAGCATCTTTCATTATTAATAAAAATTTCTGAGTTTTCTCTCAATTATCTGGTGGATTCCAGAGTTATCGTGTTCTATAGGATTAATTCGTAGAAATTAATTCTTTACCGTGCTTCCGTCCTGCGTCAGTTGGCATCAGTAGCGAGGTTTTTCCTGGTTAGATGGCGAAATGTGCAAAACATGGAGACAACAACTACGTTGGCGATGACCGCGGGGTTGAAAAATTACAAAATCTGCGGTTGGTGCGCGAGGGATTTGCCCTTGACAACAACAACAGAAGGACTGAATCTAGCATGATGATTGCCGACGGTGTAGCCCGAGGTGCATATGTTAGACATAATTATCATGGACCTGTTCAAATTCAATCAAGGTATGATGATTATTCAAGGAGGAGCGAGAACTTTGAGTTTGAAGAAAACCCGCCTATAAGGAGACAAAAGATCGTGATAAATATCGGGAGAGAGCTGAAATTCCTTCTTTTAGTGAAAATTTTCTTGAAGTTGAGGATTTTATCGATTGGGTGTCAGAAGTCGAAAATTACTTTGAATTGATGGATATTTTGCCGAATAAGATGGTAAAATTGGTTAGGTGTGAGTTAAAGGGTTGTGCAGCCGCATGGTGGGATGAAATACAGAGGAAGAGAGCTAGACAAGAAAAATTTCCAATCCAATCATGGAGGAGGATGAGAAAAATGTTGATGGATCGTTTTTTACCCTTAGGTTATGAGCAACGTCTATTTCAACTATATCGTAATTGTTCGCAAGGGAGTAGATCTGTTAACAAGTATACTGCTGAGTTTGAGAGACTAGCAAACTTAAATAACCTGCAAGAATCCGAAAGTATGGAAATTTCAAGGTACTTGCAAGGATTGAATATTTCAATCCGTCTTAGGATGGGGTGGCGCGCATTCGACTCCCTTGAAGAGGCTCAAGAGTTAGCATGGAGCGAGGAATATTATGAGAAGCGAAATAGTTCTTCTAGAAAAATCAAAGATGTTCCACCCGTTGTCAAAGTTAAGGAGGTACAAGATACTTCGTTTGTTATTGAAGCACCCAGTTTGGTGGGAGATCATGGCGTACGAGTTAACGAAGTTGAAGACGAAATTGTTGATGCAAAAGTTAAAATTAGCGTAGCTATGATTAACGATGACATTAACGAAATCAAGGTGAAAGTCGATGAAGTTGAAGGGAGAGTCAACGAGGTTGAAGAGAGCATCAACATAGTCGAAGAGAGCTCCAACGGGGTAGAAGAGAATGTTAGCAAGGTTGAAGAGGGAGTCGATGAGTTTCAAGAGGGTGTTAAAAACAAATTTGAGGAAGAATTTGAAGTTGTAAAATTTGTTCAAGAAGAGGAAGGTGCACGAGAAGAGAAAAAACAAGTGGATTGCGTTGAGGTATGTGATCTAATTGTAGATGGTGTTTGCT
Organism: Erythranthe guttata; assembly: GCF_056151865.1. Lineage (NCBI taxonomy): Eukaryota > Viridiplantae > Streptophyta > Magnoliopsida > Lamiales > Phrymaceae > Erythranthe > Erythranthe guttata. Next base: position 4,845,233 of record NC_142546.1, on the reverse strand, counting down.
GTGAAGTTCTTGTGTCAGAGGTGGAGTCATTGGAATTTTCGATTAAGAAGCCAATTTTTCCAACGCCTCGTTTGGAGGAAGATTTTGTAAGCGAGATTTTTGTGCCGGGAATATTGGTGGAGCACTTGAAGTTGTTTGCAAAGAAATATGCATCGCTATATTTTGATCATAGCTCGAGGTCGAGCTCTTTTGAAGAAGAGGAGATTGATAAGGAACGTCAAATTGGGTTCGTGTTGCAAAATAACTATTTAATTCGGAGAAGAGTTATTAATGGGCATTGGTGGAAGTATCGAAAGAAATTATGGAAAAATAAGGGTTTTCGACGAACTTAAATCGTAGTTGAGTATGAAACGAACTCTATCTCAAATAAAACGGCGTAAGGAACAAAACTCATGAGCAAAGCTCATGAATCACGTCAAATTTTAGCAATCCAAGGTCGTTTAGACTCCCAAAAGTTCGTTTTTGCTATTTTAGGTAAGTTTTAGAAAATTAATATCAAATCATAGAAAAATCGGATTAGGATTCCGTAAATTGGGTTGTTCCCAAAATTACAAGATCTACTAGAATCAGACTCTAACTCGTTTTTGCCGTTTTTGGTAATTTTTAGTATTTTCTTATTTTAATTAGGGTTTTTCGTTTTTTTTTAGTATAAATAGTTGCTCTAGGGTTTATTTTTCAGCATCTTTCATTATTAATAAAAATTTCTGAGTTTTCTCTCAATTATCTGGTGGATTCCAGAGTTATCGTGTTCTATAGGATTAATTCGTAGAAATTAATTCTTTACCGTGCTTCCGTCCTGCGTCATTTTGATTCGGACATACTGTTCTGAAGTGTTTGATTAGATCTCGGGAGCCATGTCATCGCAGTTCTAAAGGAGGATTAACCTACGAAGTCAACTACCCTCATCGGGGAGAGGCGTGGGACTTGCTTAAGGCTCACTCTTTGTCAGTACATGATGTGACACCGGCTTGGGCGCCTTCACATGTTCACCCAAGGTACATGGGTTGGTATGTTCCTCACACGCATCAGTTCATCATTAATATGCGACCACATCTAGCCGAACCGATGTCTATTGCCCGCCCTCTTGCTCAGCCGAACTTCTACGATGTTGTCCATATTCTATATCCGGTCCTACATGAGATACCTCACCATATCCGACAACGGATACAACCCCGTTTGGATCCAAACACCCGCAGCCGAACACACCCACCCACCTATTAGAGTAGGTGACCAACAAGCCAACTTGTGGCTGTGGTCCTTCATATTTATTATTGTAATAAACAAATCTTTTACGTATTAATAATAAAACACCTTGGCATTCTATATCTTTGTCCCTCTGTCACAAGCATAGATATAGTCCTTACAGTTATTACAAGTGCTAGTAATTGATCGTTAGGATCGTGAGATATTTACTTTAGTATTATAACTGTTAAACGTGTTCCTAGTCGAAGGGTTACGCCACCAATGAGGATATCGGCCTTTCCCATTAAGAGACTAGCACTTAGTCTTAGTGTATGTGTACTGCATCTCATCAGTAAACGGTATTGTGATATCGGCATGCATAAGTGGGTGCTCGTAAGTTGACGAGTTCACTGAACTCCCTCACCCTAGAAATCTCTAAGTGGTTCCCAATAATCGAGTAGAGATATCTATGGTATAGTTGTACACCATTAGTCCTTATGACCTAGACATCACCGTGACTTCACTAGAGGACCAGCTGTATCGTGACCTGTCACTGAGTTCCACCGAGGACCGCCCCAAGGGCCAGTGTTCGTGCAGTCCGAAATCTAGTGGGAGGTCTGTGCATTGTAGTCAGGGATTCGATCTCTAGAATAGTTTTGGATGTCCAGTCTGTTCTCATAGTTTGTAATCTCTAAGTCTCTGGCCAGACTGACTAAGTGATGATTAGAGAATTCGATTCTCTAAGTCATGCAGGTAACGATTACAACACTTAGAACGATTGCACAGTCATTGAACTACTAAGGAAGTCTCGATGAACCAATGCCTCTAGTTCAATCGGGACATATGAATCGAAGGGATCGTACTGTACGCTAACTATATCAAAAGGTTCTTGCAGGCACTTCATTTGTATCTAGGGAATCATGACGCGTAGTTGCTAGACGCCAATTTTGATTCGTTGGGTGATTAAGGTGAAACGAGCTTCATCTTAATCGTAACTCTAAGGGACGAGTTTTGACCACAAAGGGTTATGGGCCCACGGCTAGCTTACACCTGAACCATCGAGGGTCACACTACTCGTGCACATGAGATCTTTGAATAAACGGTCAAAGGTAAAAATGTTTTATCTTTGCATGATTGGAAGTCAATATGATTGGGTCCAACATTCGTAATTCGGAATTATGAATGAGAATAAGAAAATGAAAAGAATAGGCGAACATCTTAGTGGACTTTCTAAATCGGGAAGTTTCCAAATTTAGAAAGTGCACTGAATTAGGGTTTCCACTTTTAGAAAGTTGAAAATTGAGAATCGGCACTCTTAATGACGAGGACATTATAATTATTCCGAAAATGTAATTGTTACAATTTTCCGATCATCGAATTGAGAGAAACGAGCGAGTAAAAGAACTAACGAACTTAAGTTGTTGGGTCCGGTCCAACTTAAGCCCGTTAGGGTTTTATACAAGACACTATAAACACTTGATTTGTTTTAAATTTCGCTGGAAGCGCAAAGGTACGCAATTAATTGTTTTATAATTATCGGGCATGTGATTATGTGATTTAAACTTGTTTAATTCGCATAATTTTTTTTGTTTTCTGCTGCGCATGCGTACACGTGTCCGATTCCCAACAGCACCCCCCGCACAGCGCGTCGGAGATCACCCACTCATTTCGTCGATGTCAGTGTTATTTTTTCAAGTTGATTGTAGACATGTTTTATGGACGTTGTCTCCGGATTATCCTTTCACAACTGATCCATAATTAATGATAGTTTCACATGGCTACTTCTTAGTAATTGTACTACTTCATAACGATATGTTGATTGTACCTAAAATGACTACAAGTAACTATAATCGACTATAATCATTCGTAGTAATGCTCTTTGTTTCATGTACTTGCACTATCTACATACACCAACACTGTCGATTATACAAAAAAAAAAAAAAATCAACCGCACCAATAACAGAATTCACAAATTTAAAACAATTATATTATATATCAACTCGTAGCCAACAAATATAGATCGAGAAATACACAATCACATGCATGCACATGTTACGACATATAAATATAATAACATGCAGTAATATGTAGTAATGTATGATGTCTATAGCCGACTATAGCTTGGAATACATATATCAAATTCGCCAAAATTAGTCTACAACTGCAACCCATTTTTTTGGCACCTTCAAGGATAAGATCAATGGCTTCCATTAAGCTGCAATTGCGAAACCAAACAAAAAAAAATAATAGTTATGTTATTTGGACAGACAAGACTAGGAACAACGATTACGGTGTTGTGTTATTCCTATTAAAATTTTATGCAAGTTATCAAAAATTGACAGAACTTCAAACACTCAAAATCAACAAAAATTTAAGAGAGAAATGACATAGCTGCGAATGCTACTTAATTTTAGACCAACCCGCCAAGGATTCCTCACACCAAGCGTCTCCTACCAAAATCCTAGCCGCCGCCAACCACCCAAGGTTCCACGCCCGCAATGATAAAAATCACATAAATAAATCTGAAAATCAAAATTCTAGGAACTTATCATCAAAAGATAGATCTCCACGAGAGGAATCCAACGGTTAGTAGCCCTTCAAATTGCGACTGTCGGAAAACAAATTACCCCTCTACGAAGATCCGCCATCGCCAAAATACGCGTGCATAGTACAACGATTGCAGAAACTGATCCAAAGCTCCAAACTGTATGAAGTTACTACCAAAAGAAAGAGCACGACGAGAGAAATCTATTGGTAGTTAGACCATCAAATTCCGACCACTAGAGGGAGAGTTATGACTCCAAGAATCAACATATGTCGGTTGGAAACCTACATGTAAGTGGAAGAGAAAGAAAGAGACGGTTGTGAATTTTCTAGGGTTTAAAACGGATTCTATGGGGGTAATTTATGTACTTCAAGTAACTGAGGGATATGTAAAATTAGAAGAAAAAAAATGAACAATGTCAGGGGATATACCATAGGGTGTAATTTTATTGGTGGTTAGTTCAAAATATTTTTCTATAAGGTGATAAAATACTATATAAAACCTTTTCGAACACTATTTAAAAGTTTATATCAAATCGAATTATAAATTTTCCATAGAAGTGAAAACTGAAATGTTATCATTATGGAGCCATAGTTGGGTCATGACTCGCGATCGACTACTGAAATATGTGATACAATATCTTAGGTATCATACATAAATCGTGCGAAACTTAAGTTTTATTGAAATATATTTTTCTGAATGATATTAATAAAACCCTAATAGCCTATTTATAATGTAAAAACTTAAGTTTTATTGAAATATATTTTTCTGAATGATATTAATAAAACCCTAATAGCCTATTTATAATGTAAAAGCTAGAAATATAATCTAATAAACTACTACTCAAGTTACTTACGACTCATATCCAACTCCTATTCTAATTGACATTACTATTCAAATCATATCTATATAGATAAAGCAACACTATATCAAAATAAAAAAATGGGCATTTTACAAATAAGTTCATCAATGCATACTTATTCATAAAGAGCTCCAGACAATAAATGTTTTTACAAAAAAGTCCACACATGGTCCAGAGGTTTGTAAAAGACTAAATTAGCCCCTCATACTTTAATATGCTCCAACTTTATCCGTTAATTAAATATAACCTCAATTTGACCACAAATTTCACAAATTATTCAATTTTAATCCAAAACACATTTTTATGGACAATTCCGTCTGTCACCGCCGTTGACGACCGGTCTCCGGCATTGAATTTTTTTTCTTTAACATCTTCTTGCCCCCCGTTTAAACAGCAATATGGTTGTGACTAACACTAATATTAACTAATATTACTGTTAAACACCGTAAAATTAACTATACTACAGTTTAACACATTAAAATTAATTATACTACAATTTAACACAATAATATTGTTATATTAATCTCTAGCACAGTAATACTTACACAACAAAACTCATTCTTATTGCGTAATAGATTAATATTAATATGTTGACCGTTCAACAAAGGCAAACATAGTAAAAAGCCAAAAGAATTAATATTACTGTGAGTCACAGTAATATTATTATAACAACAGTAATATTACCGTCAACCACAGTAATATTATTGTGTTTACAGTAATATTACATTAATAGACAATAATATTATTACGTTACTCCGTGAATAACTGAAACAAAACAAAAAAACCCAAAAAAGTAATAATATTGATGTGGTTGACAGTAATATTATTGTGTTTACAGTTATTTTACTGTCAACGACGGTAATATAATTACGTTGACTTGTCAACAAATCAAACAAAATTAAAACAAAAAAATAATAATAATATTGTCATTGAGTCTAATTGTATTATCAATGGCAGTACAATTACATAAATGTATTGTCAACGACAATACAATTACGTTAATGTATTGTCAGTGACAGTATAATTACGTTAATTAACTATCAGTGACAGTATAATTACTGTTAATGACAGCACAATTACGGTCAACGTTTAGCGGCGGGCAAAAAAAAACACTAAAAAGAAGTCAATGTCGGAGACCGGCTGCGGAAAAAACAGACCAGAAAAAAATTAAATTAAAAATAAAAATCGAAAAGTCAACGCCGGAAACCAGTGGCCAAAAATTAATTTTTGAAAAAAAAAAGTCGAAATTGGATTTTTGTTGTCAAAATTGATTAATTGGGATTACAATTAAGAATTGGGTGTAAAGGGTTGGGGGTAATTTTGTCATATACATGATTTTTTCCATTATTTATAATAAAATATTAAATGGATGGTCTTATTGGCGAAAGAGATATAGCTCATAAACCTAAAATAATAAAGATGGTTGGTTAGAGACGTAGGCACAAAAACCCCTTACAAATAAGCTCATCAATGGGTACTTATTTATAAAATGGACCAAAAAAAACTCTTTTACAAAAAAATCCACACATTGTCCAAAGGTTTGTAAAAGACTAAAATAAAATCTCACATTTTAATATCCTCCAATTTCATCCTTTAATTTAATCTAACATCAATTTGACCTCAAATTTCACAAATTATTCAATTTTGACCGAAAACACAATTTTATGGACAATTTCGTCCGTCGCCGCCGTTGACCACCGATCTCCGGCATTGATTTTGTTTTTCTTTCTGATTTTTCCGCCAGTTTCCGGCGTTGACTTTTTTGTTTTTTCTTTGATTTTTTTTTTCTTTAACATCTTTTTGCCCCCGTTTAAATAGCAATATTCTTGTGGTTGACAGTAATATTAACTATATTACTATTAAACACAGTAATATTAACTATACTACAATTTAACACAGCAATATTGTTATATTAATCTCTAGCACAGTAATATTAACACAACAAAAGTCATTATTATTTTATAATAGAGTAATATTAATATGTTTACCGTTCTACAAAGGTAAACATAATAAAAAGCCAAAAGAATTAATATTTATGTGGTTGACAGTAATATTACTGTAACAACAACAATATTACCATCAACCACATTAATATTATTGTATTTACAGTAATATCACAATAATAGACAGTAATATAATTACGTTACTTCGTCAACAACTCAAACAAAACAAAAAACCAAAAAAAATAATAATGTTGATGTGGTTGACAGTAATATTATTGTTTTTACGGTTATTTTACAGTAATATAATTTCATTGACTTGTTAACAAATCAAACAAAATTCAAAAAAAAAAAAGAAAAAAGCAAAAAAATAATATTATCGTCGTTGACTCTAATTATACTGTCAACGACAGTATAATTACATAAATTTACTGGCAACGACAATACAATTACGTTAATATATTGTCAACGACAGTATAATTACGTTAATGTATTGTCAGCGACAGTATAATTAATGTTAATGAGAGTACAATTACGGTCAACGTTTAGCGGCGGACGTAAAAAAAGGATAAACATTTTAGGAGAAAAAAAATTAAAAAAAATTAAAAATCCAATAAGTCAACGCCGGAAACTGGCCGCAAAAAAATAATTTCAGAAAAAAACAAGTTTTAAAAAGAAAAAAAAAAGTAAAAATTGGATTTTTGTGGTCAAAATTGATTAAATTGGGCTTACAATTAAGAATTGAGTGTAAAGGGTTGGGCGTAATTTTGTCATATCATTAATTTTTCCTTTATTTATAATACATATCAAACGGATGAGCTTATTGACGAAAGAGATATAGTCCTTAAACCTAAAATAATAAAGATGGTTGGTGAGAGACTTGTGCACAAAAACTCCATAAATAATTCCTACTCCCTCCATTCCATTTTAATTATCTTTCTAGAGAATTTTTTTCATTTTAAAATAATTATCACTTTAGGATTCCAATAAAATATTTATTGTATTTTCTCTACTGTACCCTTACTACTATTAAGAGAATTAATGGTTAAACATTTAATAAAAGTAGGTGTAGATAAATAAATTTTATCCAAAAGAAAGGGACCATTGTGCAATTACGAAACAAGGAATTCTATTTAAATTCTATGGCCGATGGCAATTCCGTAATTAAATAATTAAATACAAATCAAATCAAGATTATATGCCGTATATTGGTATCTATATTTAAATATCGATTACATATTGTCTATTTTTAATCTAGGGATTTAATTAAATTAATTCCTAATTTAAATATATGATTGATTTTAAATATATATGGGCCAATAGAATTATTTCTTCTTTTCCAAGTTATAAGAAATAAATATCAATTAATTATTGGCCAATCAGATTATTTCTTCTCTTCCAAGTTATAAGAGATAAATATCAATTTAAAGAGAGCCAATCAAATCGCGCCACGTCATCAAGTGGACTTTGAGTAGAACTCTTATTCTACCACTATAAATAGGGACCCTCCCTACACAATTCAAACACAACTGAAGGAGCAGAAATCGTAGGAGCAAAATTCTCTCTACAACTCAAGAAGCAAGGAAGAAGAATCCGTAGGAGGTAAGATTATCTCTCTACATTCAAAGTGTTCTTCGTCTACATTCAAAGTGTTCTTGAGCAAGTTCAAGGCAGTCTTCATCAAAATCTAGCGTTCGATCCGAGATAACGGTGCCAAACCTTCGGATTAACGTTAATCAATTCAAGTCAAGATCACCGGAAGATTGAAGGGCCAAATCCATCAAGAATTTCAAGATCTTCAAGTCAAATCAAGTCAAAGTTCAACGTTCGATCCGAGATTCAAGTCGCAAGACCCTCAGAAAACGTTATTCAAATCCAAAATCAAATCCGGAGAAGATCAAGTCAACAACCCGACTCCGAAAATTCAAGTCAACTATATATTGTTCTAGAGAGAAGAATCAGAGGATTAAAATAGAGATTGTAACCCGCAATTTATTTATTTTAATTCAATAAAATCATCTTTGTTCAATTTTTCTTGTTTGTTTATATCGTAGATAAGAATTTGTTGTTACAAATTTTGGCACGCCCGGTGGGACCTCTCTACCTCTCATCTCTTCTCTCTCTCGAAGATCCTCAAAGTGTTGCAGTGACTGCTCTATGTTCACGATGAAGGCCGCTACTTCAAATTCATCAAGCATGGGTGTAGTTACAAGGAGTATGGCTAAGAAACTGCAGACATCCTCCGAGACTAGCTCGACGCCCCAAGTCATCGAAGAAGGCTCGTCACCTCTCGTCAACATAGGTGGAGGCGTGGAAGGATCTAGAGGAGAAGCTTCATCATCCACGTCCCTTTCAGCATCAAACTACTCTGAAGCGGCTCCCGTCATGACAACACATGCTACGACCATGGAGGAGCAGATGGCGATCTTGACCAAGGCCATTGAAGGGTTAACAAAGCACATTCAAGAACAAGACTCCCAAATCGCGATGTTGCGGGGCAAGGTTGACGGTAGTCACGACATGGGAAAACAAGGCGAAAATCATACCGAAGCTGAAACTTCTGCAAGGCGACATCCAATCGAAAGGGAGAAGAGCCCGGCTGAAGAATTCCAGATTTCGTCAGAGGGGTTGGTTCCTATAGACCAATTGAAGGAGTTCATCATGGGGACTATCAAAGACAAATTCAATGAGGGTTCAAAATCGTCGTCAACATATACCAAGCCATACACTCTAAGAGTAGACGACTTGAAGATGCCAATTGGTTACCAACCCCCGAAATTTCAGCAATTTGATGGCAAGGGTAACCCGAAACAACATGTGGCACATTTTGTTGAAACTTGTAACAACGCCGGGACTTTCGGAGACTATCTCGTGAAACAATTCGTTCGATCATTGAAGGGGAATGCTTTTGATTGGTATACGGACCTAGAGCCAAACTCAATTGACAGTTGGAGTCAAATGGAGCAAGAATTTTTGAATCGCTTCTACAGCACCCGAAGAACAGTGAGCATGATCGAGCTCACAAACTCTCGCCAATGGAAAGAAGAGGCCGTCATTGACTATATTAACCGTTGGAGGAATTTAAGCCTGAATTGCAAGGACCGATTGTCAGAGGCTTCAGCTATCGAGATGTGCATCCAAGGAATGCAATGGGGACTCCGATACATCCTGCAAGGGATTCAACCTAAGAGTTTTGAAGAGTTGGCCACTAGAGCGCACGACATGGAGTTGAGCATTATGGCTAGTGGAGTTGAGGGACCACCAGTTCAAGAGCCTCGACAGTTGAAAGAAAAACAGGACTTTCGGAAGGGGGGTAGAGTTTTCTCTAAAACCTCAGGCAAAGAATCTTTGGCAGTGAATGCGACCCCTATCAAATTTCAAGGAAAAGTGAACGGAAACAATGAGGAAAAACAAGATTTTTCCCAAGAAAGAAGAAGACTTACTCTAAAAGAAATGCAGGCAAGGGAATATCCATTCCTCGACACTGATGTGGCTGGAATATTTGACGATTTGCTAGGTTTAAAACTTATCGAGTTGCCTGAAATGAAGCGCCCCGAAGAAGCTAACAAGACCGATGACCCAAAATACTGCAAGTATCATCGGTTGGTCGGACACCCAATTCATGATTGCTTCGTATTCAAAGATAAAGTTATGCAGCTAGCTCGCCAAGGGAAGATATCACTTGAAGAGATCAGCGCCACTACAAATTTTATCGTCAGCACTTTTGAGTCCCTTGACATGACAACAACGAACGTACACGGAGGAGATGATGATTGTATCAACATCTCATGCAACGCGATAAGTGAAAAGGAGACCGCTGCTAGTGGAACGACTCCGTCTCCAAATGAAGTTTGTACCGTGATTGGTAAATGCATGTCAACGATGACTTTCGCTGATGAAGATTTACTTCTTGGTTCCAAACCACACAATAGGCCATTGTTTGTTGCCGGCTACGCTCGTGAGCAGAAGGTGAATAGGATTTTAATCGATGGAGGTTCTGCAGTCAATATTTTGCCGTTGCAGACTTTAAAGGAATTGGGAATCTCCACGGAGGAGCTCAAAACTAGTCGCTTGATGATCCAAGGATTTAATCAAGAAGGACAAAGGGCCATTGGTATCATAAGGATAGAGTTGTTACTGAATGATATGTTGTCCACCGCACTATTCCATGTCATTGATGCAAGAACCTCATATCGCATGCTTCTCGGACGACCTTGGATACATGAGAATAGTGTGGTTCCTTCTTCTTGGCACCAATGTTTCAAGTATTGTCGAGACGGAGTAGTTAAAACAATACTCACCGATGATAAACCGTTCACCGAGGCAGAAGCCCACTTTGCCGATGCTAAGTACTATCTTGATGATGAAAAGACGGTAAAGGCGAAAGAGATTCTACCAGTTGAAGAACCAAAGCGAAGAAATAATCAAGACAATGCTCATTTAGCGTGTGAGGCTTTAAAATATTTGATGTTTCCCCTAACACCAATTGACGAGAAGCGATCAACTTCTCAACCACCTAAAAGATCCGTTCATCCCACAGAAGGAACCCAAGAGGAATGCAAAGAATTCTCCGAGTCCCAAATGACAAAATGTTTTGGCCCAAATGCTTATAAACTCTTAGTGAAAGCTGGTTTCAACCCACGTGAAGATTCTACGCTTGGAAGACTTCCTGCCGAAGTTGTTGGCGAAAAGATGCATGGCCTCAATACTACTCAGATAATGTTGAAAGAAAAGGGACATGCTATTCAAAGTCCTAGAGTTGGTCTTGGATTTGTTCCACAAAAGCCAATTCGTATTGCTATCAATAGAGCCACCAGTAATTACATAATCGAAGATGAATTCTCATCAACAGACGATTTTCTTGAAAGTAAAACAAAAGTGAGAAGGACATCCGTCTTTGATAGGCTTACACCATCTGTCTTCGACAGACTTGCGCCATCCGTCTTTGATAGGCTTGGACCACTTAGAGAGTGGGGGCATGGAAAAGGCGACAAACGAGGGTTTGATAGACTTACTCCATCCGTCTTTGATAGGCTTGGACCACTTAGAAAGTGGGGGCATAACAGAAAGAACAAGCAAGATGTGGGTGTCTCTAATACTAAAATCACCAAAACACGAAGGATTCGAAGTTCAATTCCATCTCGCATGAAACGGCGTACTTATTTGACCATATCATGTGGTGAAGAGTTGAAGGCTAAAATGCGAACTGTCGTCTTTACAAAAATCCAAGACGACGAGGAAGATGACAGAGAAAGTGTGGCATCATCGTATCATATCACTTTAAGTGAAATAGACGTGATTAAGGAGGAAGACGCTGAAATTGCTCCACCCGAGCTTGAAGAAGGAGTCAAAGCCACCATCGATGAGTTAAAGGAAATTAATTTAGGAGATGCGGAGAATCCTCGACCAATCTACATTAGCGCTTTACTGGCTGTCAACGAAGAGGAGACTTATATTGAATTGTTGCACGAGTTCAAGGATGTGTTTGCATGGTCTTATAAAGAAATGCCCGGATTGGACCCAAAAGTGGCAATACATCATCTCTCCGTGAAGAAAGGAGCTCGCCCTGTAAAGCAAGGCCAACGTAGATTTAGACCTGAATTAGTCCCTGCAATTGAGGCTGAAGTGAATAAACTTATTGATGTTGGTTTCATTCGAGAAGTCAAGTACCCAACATGGATTTCAAGTATTGTCCCTGTCAGAAAGAAGAATGGACAAATTCGTGTATGTGTTGACTTTAGAGATTTGAACGAAGCATGCCCTAAGGACGACTTTCCAATGCCAATAGCCGAACTAATGATTGATGCTACTACGGGCCACGAAGCATTATCATTTATGGATGGGTCATCAGGATACAATCAAATACGAATGGCGCCGAGAGACGAAGAATTAACAGCCTTTCGCACTCCTAAGGGCATCTATTGCTATAAAGTGATGCCATTTGGCTTGAAAAATGCCGGTGCTACATACCAAAGAGCCATGCAGAAGATATTTGATGACATGCTCCATAAAGATGTTGAATGTTATGTGGATGACTTGGTAGTTAAATCCAAAAGAAGGGAAGATCATCTCCAAAATTTGAGAAAAGTCTTCGAGCGCTTGAGAAGGTACCAATTGAAGATGAATCCATTGAAATGTGCATTTGGTGTTACTTCGGGGAAGTTTCTTGGATTCGTAGTTCGTCACCGAGGCATAGAAATCGAACAAGCCAAGATTGATGCAATTTTAAAGATTCGCGAGCCTAGGAACATTCATGAGCTCAAAAGTTTGCAAGGAAAGTTGGCATACCTAAGAAGGTTCATTTCAAACTTAGTCGGTCGATGTCAACCATTCAGCCGACTCATGAAGAAAAATGTTCCCTTTGAATGGGATGAAGCTTGCACTAGTGCATTTGAAAGCATAAAATCGTATTTAACGAAGCCCCCTGTGTTGATCGCACCAGTGCCCGGATGATCGCTAATACTCTATATTGCTGCTCAAGAACGATCTGTCGGAGCTTTACTAGCGCATGAGAATGATGATGGAAAAGAGAGCGCCTTATACTACTTGAGTAGAACAATGACACCAAATGAATTGAACTATTCGCCAATCGAAAAGACATGTTTAGCGCTCATTTTTGCAATTCAAAAGTTGAAGCATTATTTTCAAGCGCATGTGGTCCGCCTAATCTCAAGGATGAATCCTCTAAAGTATGTCATGACAAAACCCGTTCTATCCGATAGACTTGCAAGGTGGTACCTGCAATTGCAGCAGTTTGACATAACATATATTCCACAAAAGGCTGTGAAAGGACAAATTCTAGCCGATTTCTTGGCGGATCACCCTATCCCTGCAGAGTGGGAGTTATCCGATGATCTACCCGATGAAGATGTTCTCGTGATTGAAGCTAGTCCTCCTTGGAAGATGTATTTTGATGGAGCTTCTCACAGAGAAGGAGCGGGCGCCGGAGTAGTATTCGTCACATCCAACGGCGAAGTGTTGCCTCACTCTTTTACCTTAACACAAAATTGCTCTAACAATGTTGCTGAATATCAAGCTCTTATCCTTGGGCTAGAAATGGCAGTTGATATAAAGAAACTAAATTTGGAGGTATACGGAGACTCCAAGTTGGTGATCAATCAGATACTCGGATCGTACGAAGTAAAGAAGCTCGATTTACTCCCTTATGTGGATTATGCTAAAAGACTTATCGGATACCTTGGTGATGTGACTATAGAGCATGTGCCAAGAAAAGATAACAAACAAGCAGATGCATTGGCAAAACTTGCTTCTACTTTAGCCATGCCCGAAGACGGAAATCGTATACCAATTTTCAAGAGGTGGGTCGTACCACCAATCTTTGCACATGAAGAAATTGAAGAAGACGAAACTCGAGCGGTTTACGTGTTTGAAGTCGAGAAAGAAGATTGGCGTCAGTCATTTGTGGATTACTTGAAGTACGAAAAGTTGCCTAATGATCCACGTCAAAGAGTTGATATACGACGTCGTGCGGCTCGTTTCATCTACTACAAAGATACACTTTATAGACGTTCATTTGATGGAGTCTTCTTGAGATGTTTAGGTGATGACGAAGCCGTTCAAGCCATGGAAGAAGCTCATTCCGGAATTTGCGGCGCCCATCAGTCAGGACCCAAATTACATTTCCGAATAAAAAGAATGGGTTATTATTGGCCATCTATGATAAAGGATTGCATGGAGTATGCCCAAAAATGTCAACCTTGTCAATTTCATGCAAACTTTATTCATCAACCGCCGGAGCCATTACACCCTATTGTTGCCTCATGGCCCTTTGATGCTTGGGGTTTGGATGTGGTTGGACCTATGACAAAGTCTTCCGCTGGACATCTCTATATCTTGGCAGCAACAGACTACTTTTCCAAATGGGCTGAAGCAGTGCCTCTTCGAGAAGTAAAGAAGGAGAACGTTGCTGATTTCATCCGCATCAACATCATCTACCGTTACGGAGTTCCTCGATATGTGATCACAGACAACGGAAAGCCATTCTGCAACGGTGTGATAGATAAACTTTGTGAAAAGTTTGGCTTCAAGCAAAGAAAGTCTTCAATGTACAACGCTGCTGCCAATGGACTCGCTGAGGCCTTCAACAAGACTTTATGTAATTTGCTGAAGAAAGTGATCGCCAAGTCAAAACGCGATTGGCACGAAAAGATGGGAGAAGCTTTATGGGCTTATAGAACAACGTATAGAACACCTACTCAAGCCACTCCATATGCGTTGGTGTACGGTGTGGAAGCAGTCTTGCCTCTTGAAAAACAAATTCCATCATTGAGGATAGCTATACAAGAAGAACTCACTCAAGAAGAAAATGCCCGTTTGCGTCTTGCAGAATTGGAAGCCCTTGACGAGAAAAGATTAGAGGCACAACAAAGTATTGAATGCTACCAAGCTCGTCTTTCTAGGGCGTTTAACAAGAAGGTGCGGCCAAGATCGTTTCAAGTTGGAGATTTAGTACTTGCCGTAAGGAGGCCCATCATCGTCACTCACAAAACGGGGAATAAATTTACTTCAAAGTGGGATGGTCCTTATGTCGTCAAAGAAGCATACACAAATGGAGCGTACAAGTTGGTTGCCGAAGATGGTTTAAGAATTGGTCCGATAAATGGAAAGTTCTTGAAGCGGTACTATGCATGAAGCGGAGGAGAAGGCTCCTGGCCTGCATGAGTTGAAACTGTGCACGGCTAAAAAAAAAAAAAAAAAAAAAAAAAAAATCTATCTTTTTTCCTTTGAACTACGTTATGACTTGATCCCATTCGGGGTACGTAGGCAGCTTAGATATTCTCTAAGTTCAGTCCTTTCCTAAAAAATCTATCTTTTTTTCCTTTGAACTACGTTATGACTTGATCCCATTCGGGGTACGTAGGCAGCTTAGATATTCTCTAAGTTCAGTCCTTTCCTAAAAAAAAAAAAAAAAAAAAAAAAAAAAAAAAAAAAAATCTATCTTTTTTTCCTTTGAACTACGTTATGACTTGATCCCATTCGGGGTACGTAGGCAGCTTAGATATTCTCTAAGTTCAGTCCTTTCCTAAAAAAAAAAAAAAAAAAAAAAAAAATCTATCTTTTTTTCCTTTGAACTACGTTATGACTTGATCCCATTCGGGGTACGTAGGCAGCTTAGATATTCTCTAAGTTCAGTCCTCTCCTCTAAAAAAAAAAAAAAAAAAAAAAAAAAAAAAAAAAATTCTATCTCTTTTTTCTTTGAACTACGTTATGACTTGATCCCACTCGGGGTACGTAGGCAGCTTAGATATTCTCTAAGTTCAGTCCTTTACTTAAAAAAAAAAAAAAAAAAAAAAAAAAAAAAAAAAAAATATTGTTGAAAATATAAGTGCCGAATACTAAGGAAACAAGATGGAAAGGGAGACTTTTTTTTTTATTTCATGAATCATAAAAGTGGAATAAACAATAAAAAAAAAAATCTAAATCTAGCTCAAGCGAAAGGGTCTAAATCATTCAACTTCTCTTTGGCATCTTCTAAAAGCTCGGCAGAAGCGCGCAATTCTTCTACCAAATCATCACTTAAAGGGGATGTATTTTCAATGGCAGCAATCTCTTCGTTAATCTCACGAATTTCAGTCTGAACAGTATGAAGGAGTTCTCGTTGTCGCTTTAATGATGATCTCAACTGTCCCACCCTCACCTTCAAAGCAGCACGCTCTTTCTTGACACTCTCCAAATCACTATTGGTGACTTGAACTTGAAGAGTCTCTTTGTGTTCTCTAGCTTGAGTAGTATGCAAACGATCTTTAGCCTCATCTAATTGTCGTGATAGAATCTCTTTAGATGTCTTCTCAGAGTTCGACGACCTCACCTTATCATAAGCCGTCGCCTGGGAAAATAATGACTTCAATGATTCCTCTATGCAAGATATGTCGAAATCACCAAGATCCCTCATGGTTCCAAGAACTAATTGGACATCTTCTTGAATAGACGAGATGGAATCAATTGAAGTCCGTACTATCCTCGCACGAAGATCTTGCCATAATTGGCGAAGAAAAACCCGCTTGTGATTTTTCAGAAAATTTTCACCCACAAAAACTGAACAAGCACCATTGTACGACCCTTTCGCAGTCTCTTTCATCTTGGATGCCCTGGCAGGCATTAAAGCAGTCGGCGACAAAGTTGCACCCATTGAGCAAGCCTTGGCAGTTGAGTGATGACTAGCTTGAGATTCCTCGCGATCATCAACGTTAATTATCTCGTTTTCCAACTAAAAAAAAAAAATCATTAAGACAAAAAAAAAAAAAAAAAAAAAAAAAAAAAAAGGGAAAGTGTTAAGTGCAACCTTCTCAGCAAAAGTGTCATTTGTTCGAGAATGACTATCCACACTGTTATCAATATGAAGATCTTGTGGTTTTGAAGATTGCGGGTCCCTCTTCGGCCTTTTCCAATGACGTTCTATGTGGCTATCGTCACTCTCATCCGACGGAGGCAAAACGTTCCTCTTCTTTATATCTCTATGAGGGTTTTTGGTTTGGAGCACATTTCCGCGAGAAAGATTGCCGAGACTATTCCTTGCCTCATCTTCTTTGTCTTCAAGTGGAATCTTACTTAACTCCAAGTTCACCAAACTCGCAACTTTATTTTCAAGATAAGTTCCGTAAGCTTTAGTCCACCATCTTTTATAGCCGTCCGTGTGAAACTTTCTCGAATTTTGAGGAATGACGGAAAATATCACTTTAGACATGGACTCGAGCAAAACACATAGACGCCAATAACGGAGTCCATCTATTAAAGAAGCCTCGCGAACGTCTTCATCAAGTACTCCAGGCACATCTTGGTAAAACCCAAATTGACGGCTAAACCGATGAGGACTATATGGCTCAATAACGAAACGATTACCACGCCGCAAGGAGAGATAGCTCGAGCGAATGGCGATGAAATAATTTCTCTCGGACCCTTTTGTTGTTCCATCATCAACATATAAAGAAGACTCGCTCCTAGGGATCGTGGTGCAAGTCCAAGACATAAGATCTCCTTTGTGAATTCGTTTGCGTGCATCTGCGGGAGTGTAGTATCTAGCGCTTCCTTCTCCGGAATAAGATATCATCTTTGGGCCATCGACGGCTACGCCTTGCAGAACTTGACAATGGGTCTTGAAATAAAGCGCCAACCAACTATAGACGAAGTGAATAGGAAACGGAGAGTTCTCTTGATGGGGTCTCAAGGATCTCGAAATCCTATTTATGCCGTTGAAGATGCTTGCTAAGACAGGAACTGCAAGAGAGACTTCTTCGCCACTCGCCATTATGCTAGCCATCTTGAACGTTGAAGGACGTATCATGCCTACATCATCAGTAGGGAGAACGAAGGTGCAAAGCCAACAAGCCAAATGGGCCGCCAAGTATGTCTCGGACCTCAGTTCGACATCAACGCTAATGCTCGAAAACACAGCTTCTTCAATGTTGATCCATTTTGCATGTGCTTCAATATTGCCGGAAGGATTGTGAGTTGACTTGGGGCGAACACTTTTCTTTTCTTTGCGTGGAGGAGGTTGAGTGTACTTCTTCTGCTTCTTCGACCAAAACTGAATCCAGCTTTCGACAGAGACGTTGGAGGAAGGATCTTTAGAGCGCTTCCGAAGTAAGTGGTAGACATGGAATAGATATCGGCAGGAACGGTGAGAATATCGAACACCCTTTGCATCGGTACCAATGAGTTCTTGAGAGGCAGGGACAACTTCATCGTAAAGAAGCCCGGTTAACGGTAGCCCGGAGAGGATGTGCAAATCCCATAAAGAGATAGACATTTCTCCGGGAGACGTCAAGAGGGTATTTGTAGTCGGACACCATGCCTCGAAGAACGCCTTCATGATTTCGGAATTGTAGTCGTACGTGAAAAGGGAAGCATATACAGAATCGTAGATCTTCGCAGACTTTAGCTTGTGCTGGCAACGGCTGAGAACGTCTTCGGTCCATTCCCAGTACCCTTTGAAGAATTGAAAGCCGCCGGAAAGCTCGAGAGTATCTCCCCACTTGACTTTTCCCTCCACGATGTTGCCACCCAAAGTCGGCAGAAGGCTCGGACCGCTTGACTCTTCCGGAAGCAAGGATCTGTCGGGTTTATGATTTGATGCTCGCAAGCTATACACGTACTCGTACTTATTATGAGGATGCTCGTGGGACCAAACGGACATGGGATTCGGAGTCGTGAGACGTGGCCATTGCTTTGCGTAAGAACCGATGAGGGGGGCATAAATCGTCAAGACGGTTCCTTTGTTATTCGGTTGGTAACGATCGTCAAGAATTACCAATTGCTCGTCGCCGGAAGAGGAGAAAGCTTGCTTGAAACAAATCATCGCAAAACCTGTCAAAACAATTCAAAACAAAAGAGCAATTAGTTTGACAAAAAAAAGAGGAAGAAAAAAAAAAGGGGGGCAAGGAACTGGGCTAAAATTAAATACCGAAGCTCTTGAGTTGCAAAAACCTAAAGAAGCTAGAAAATTTCAAATTTGAAGAAAAGACCCAAAGAGCCAATCCCTATTTGAAATAAAGGGAGCAGTTTCTCATAGTCAAAATATCAAATACTTGGTGGACATGATCGAAGGGATGAACTATGCAAAGAATTAAAGGTAGCAAACTCACCGGAAATTCAGAGAAAGCGCTAGCAAAAAAAAAAAAGGGAAAAGAGTAAAAAAATATATAAATCAAGCTAGATGAAAAGAATGTTCGAAGTTCTTCACAGAAGAGAAAGAAAAGAACGATGGGCAGATGAATGAAACAATACGCACGGACACCTCTTTTTATAGGCATAGAAGAAGAGCAATTTAATTGGTGATCGGATTCCATTCGTCCAATCATAGAGAAGTCCAAAATCAACTAGAAGTTGGAATTGTGAGTTTATCCGTTGCAAGAATCCAATTGC
This sequence comes from Erythranthe guttata, assembly GCF_056151865.1. Lineage (NCBI taxonomy): Eukaryota > Viridiplantae > Streptophyta > Magnoliopsida > Lamiales > Phrymaceae > Erythranthe > Erythranthe guttata. The sequence continues at coordinate 4,825,822 of NC_142546.1, read as the reverse complement.
AAAGGATAGTTGATTTCTAATCAAATACTTAATTCAATAGATCAAAGGATTCTCAGAAGTACGGGAACCTGCCAAGTCAAGAAATTCGTTCTCACAAAGGGACCCACCAATTTTTTCCTTTGGTTGAATTTAAGTGACAAATATATATACATATATATATAAAATAAAATAATTCGTACTACATATCTGAACATATAATTCAACTTTGGAGTTTTGGGTTTGAATAAATTAGCGGGCCGGATATATTATGAAATAAATTGGTCCAAACTCTATCTAAAATAGCTTTGGGCCGTATTTATCGTCCACTCATTAAGTCCAATCGCAAATGAAGAAGATCCGATATATATTCGTGACTTATTCACTTCAAGACGCATCGTCCGTGAACAAGTCTCGCGGGGGCATTTGTAGATAAATAAATTTTATCCAAAAGAAAGGGACCATTGTGCAATTACGAAACAACGAATTCTATTTAAATTCTATGGCCGATGGCAATTCCGTAATTAAATAATTAAATACAAATCAAATCAAGATTATATGCCGTATATTGGTATCTATATTTAAATATCGATTACATATTGTCTATTTTTAATCTAGGGATTTAATTAAATTAATTCCTAATTTAAATATATGATTGATTTTAAATATATATGGGCCAATAGAATTATTTCTTCTTTTCCAAGTTATAAGAAATAAATATCAATTAATTATTGGCCAATCAGATTATTTCTTCTCTTCCAAGTTATAAGAGATAAATATCAATTTAAAGAGAGCCAATCAAATCGCGCCACGTCATCAAGTGGACTTTGAGTAGAACTCTTATTCTACCATAAATAGGGACCCTCCCTACACAATTCAAACACAACTGAAGGAGCAGAAATCGTAGGAGCAAAATTCTCTCTACAACTCAAGAAGCAAGGAAGAAGAATCCGTAGGAGGTAAGATTCTCTCTCTACATTCAAAGTGTTCTTCGTCTACATTCAAAGTGTTCTTGAGCAAGTTCAAGGCAGTCTTCATCAAAATCTAGCGTTCGATCCGAGATAACGGTGCCAAACCTTCGGATTAACGTTAATCAATTCAAGTCAAGATCACCGGAAGATTGAAGGGCCAAATCCATCAAGAATTTCAAGATCTTCAAGTCAAATCAAGTCAAAGTTCAACGTTCGATCCGAGATTCAAGTCGCAAGACCCTCAGAAAACGTTATTCAAATCCAAAATCAAATCCGGAGAAGATCAAGTCAACGACCCGACTCCGAAAATTCAAGTCAACTATATATTGTTCTAGAGAGAAGAATCAGAGGATTAAAATAGAGATTGTAACCCGCAATTTATTTATTTTAATTCAATAAAATCATCTTTGTTCAATTTTTCTTGTTTGTTTATATCGCAGATAAGAATTTGTTGTTACAGTAGGGATTTAGTCATTTTATTATGATTTTTCTAGAATTCATGCACATTTATTAGTTTTCTTAATATAAGTGAATTAGCCTAAAAAGACAATTAAAATGGAATGGAGGGAGTAATTATTTTAATGGCCGTATCAATATAATATATACACTAAATCTCAATTAAGTGGGGTTATGTGTAGTACAAAAGCAAACATAGAAAGTAGTACTACTACTACGACCATCAGGTCATTCAAATAGTAGAAGAGAGAAATTCCACCACAGCTGCTTTAATTTGCTGTTTTTGAAGATCAAAATCTCTTGTCGTTGCAGTGAATAGTGTATATATATATATAGGTAGAAAGATATATGGAGATCGAAACGGCATTTTTCTCGCGCACACGTCCGGAAAATTTAGGGCTATACTTGGTGGATTTGGTGATGGTTTTTATTCTTTCTATGATTGTGGAGTGGCTCTCGCACACAGCAAGATTTCTGAGCATCTCATCGAACACAAACAACGTGAGAGTTGGGCTACTTCAGACAGGGTTGTACGGTGTACGGATGGCGATGGCTTACCTTGTGATGCTTTCAGTTATGTCCTTTAACTCCGGGATTTTATTCGCGGCCGTCGCTGGATACACCGTTGGGTTTCTTATATTTGGCCGCATAATTTTTGAGAAAAAACCCATTCAATTCTAAATTAACTAGTCTTGTTCGATGTAGCTGAATTGTGATTCTTCATCGGATCGAGTGTTCTTCATCGGATCGAGTGGAAGATGGATAAGAATTTTTATTTTTTATTTTTTTCTTGTGGTCATAGTAAGATGAGATTTAAGATCAGTAAGTTATGATTGCAGTGAAAAATATGTGGATCAATTATATTGCAAGTGAATATCTTCTACAATATTTCTTATTTACATGAGTTTTTTATCTTTATTAATTTTGCAAACTTAATAAAGTCGAAATTAGAGATTGAGTCCTATTTCAAATTTTTATTCAATAACTATGCAGAATTAGCTTAGACGCTTAAAACCTACAAATGTTCTTCTTAGCTTGCTTTATAAATTGATCATTTGACATAAATATCATAATTGTATCAAGAGTAAGGTATGTTTGATAGAAGGGGCGGCTAAAACAAAGATCATTTATTTTCTTTACCCTTAAGTTTTCGGCCCCCATAAGAAAAACCAAACAAGAAACTAAAATAAAGAAAATACTAGTGGTGTTAAAGCACTTGTAGCAAGAATTCGGAAGTTCTCACATTTGTTCTTCAAGTAAATTTGGAAGGTATTTTTCCTTTCTACAAGGAGAAGAAAGAAGAAGTTTTAGAGAGAGGAAGAAGCTTTTCATCTTGAAATTTTAAAAATAAGGAGGAGGTGACTTTAATAATTTAGATGTCTATTCAACATTCATCATGCATTACTCAATTCTATCAAGGGACGACTAAAATAAAGACCACATTTCTCACTTAATACTAGCACAATAAAAAAATAAAATAAAATGAAAAAATAAATAAAAGTAATAAGGAGGAGGAGGAGGAGGAGGAGGAGGAGGAGGGGAGGAAGAAGGGTACGATGTGAGAGTTTTGTTTGTATGGGCTTAAACAAATAAAAATATATATAATTTTTTTTATGTTTGTATGCTATTGATTTTCATAAGGGTATTAATATTATTATCTATTTTCTACTTTTTTTTTTTACTGTGCAAGTATTGAAGTGAGAAATGTGATCTTTATTTTAATCGTCCCTTGATAGAATTGAGTAATGAATAATGAATGTTGAATAAACATCTAAATTATTAAGAGTCATGCCAGAATATTGTATGTTGAACAAATAAGTGTGCTTATAAATCTCTACACCTTATGAACTAAATATTAATATTGTTATGTGAAAGGGTATTTCTTACAACCTCATCCATTTATCATACAAATATAGGGCTAAAGAGGCTTTCGTCACATTAAGCAAATTTGGACCCAACATTAATCACACATATCAATGCAACCAAATGACATTGATCAAATTATGGTGTGTAGCTAAAAGGATCATGAAATGTGATCTACTCATGCCAATTCACAAATGTTGTCCCACTTTAAGTTTTATTGATATCAAACATTAATATAAATGTAGAAGTGTAACAAAATACTTTATTTATGTAGGAAATCCAAATTCACATTTTTTGCACAGTGAAAAAGCTAGCAAAATGTGTGTACACATACATACAAACTAACCATAATATTTGTAACTGATATAAAACCGACATCAGCAATGCTCGTGAAAGACCTTATGTAATACTAGTTTAGTAACAAAATTTGCAATTATTGAGTTTATCTTAAAATGATATATGTAGTGTTCACTTTGTACCCTTCACAACTAAGAACTTTGCAAGCTCTTATTGTTCAAATATATAATTGCTAAGTATAAATTAACATGTGCAGTCCCATGAAAAAATTCTATAACTACATTTCAGTATAAGATGCCAAAAAACACCTTACATTGTTAACATTATGAAAAGAGTTTTGAGTGTCTCCTTCACACTCATACTCAAATAACTCAATAACTTGGGTCTACATAAATCAAGATGGATTTATACTATATAGGCATTTGTTGGTGAAAATACCTACACACAAGTGCACATATCGTACAAAAAATATAATGGACTAAAAGTTTGAGTATCGATCCTACTAAACTTTCTAATCCTAAGCGCTAGACTATCGCAACTATGTTACTTAACTTTCTAATCCTAAGCGCTAGACTATCGCAACTATGTTACTTTTAAGCCCTCCCTACACAGTCAAATTTAAGGATTATTAAGTTAATTAAGCTAATTTATAAAACACAAATAAAAAGCGGGCACAAACATGTAAGCAAAAAGCACGGAGATTTATCATATTAAAGGACCTTTTATCTACCCCTATGTGATTATTGATCCCTCAATTCACTTCAATTATGCAAGTAAATACTTTAGATTACTAATTTGAGATGTTAATTTAATCATAACCCGCTTCCGCGTGTATTATGATCTTATTATTCATGACTCAAGTATTGTATTCCTACGCAATTCAATCAAGAACAAACCATTAAACACAAATCTCAATTATGGCTACCTAAGAGGTTAAGTATATTCCTATGATAATACAACCAAGATTCTTCTACCACATTTATAAATGTTAAATCGATGTTCCGATTCTTGCATTCATCAATAACAATAAAGCACATAAAGTGATCAAGTTCATGCACTTAATAAAACAAGTAGAATAAATAATCGCGAATTAAAACTTGCTAAAATCAGATAATTGGGTTTACAAATCCTACACAGGGTTCGAATAAATCCTATAAACTCAAAGTTTAGCTACTCATAATTATAAGGGTAAATTACACCCACACCCCTGAGGTATACTAAAATAACTTTAAGGTCCATGGTGTCGATAATTACACTTACACCCCTGTAACATAGTTAGAAACTCTAATGAGATAATGCATTGGATACGTTATTCCGATAGAGTTCTAATAAACTATTACTTTTAGCTAGTGGTGGAGACAACATACAGTTAGGGGGCGACATGGCTCCCTCAACATTTCTTAAATTACCCATAGCTCTTTGTTGTCTTCACCACTTCAAAATAAAAGTATACCTCCTAAGAAAAGAAAATAAAACTATGCTTGAAATTTTCGAGTTATTCGTCTTTGCTCTTGTTCCTTGCTCTAGATTGTCTAAAATTAGGTCCTCATTTCCGTACTTGGAAATTCATCTTGTATTGTGCAAATATGTTCCCACGTGTGCTTAAGTTCATTATGATTTTGCTGGTCATATCCGCGTGGTTCGACTACGATATATGGCAAATGGATGTGAAGCCGTCTTCCACAATGGTAAGATTGGGGAAGAAATTTATTTGGTACATACGGGGTGCTTCATGTGTTCTGGAGAAGAGGCCAAAGGTTTGCAAACTCCAGTGATCCATTTTTGGATTGAAACAAGCAACCCGAAATTGGAACATCCGATATGACACAACAATCAAACAGTTTGAAATCGTCAACAATCCAGAAGAGCCTTGACATTCCGATTTTCCTTGTGTTTACAAGAAGGTTAGGGAGTGACTTGACATTTCTAATGCTTTACATTTATGACATACTACTCACTGAAAATGATGTTAGGATGTTGCAGGCAACGAAAATATGACTATCCACACACTTCTCAATGAAGGATTAGGGAAAATCATCTTACGTATTGGGAATATGGATCAAGTAAGTTGTTAATTTGGTTGATCATAATCCTTTTACATAGACACCATTCTCAAACGTGGCATGAAAGGATCCATGAAAATGATTCTTGTCAGTATCCCATGGCGTATCTCTTTCGATATCCATGTGTCCAAGATCAACACCGATGAAATCGAAGAGATGAAAAGGATACCATATGCTTATGTTATAAGAAGTATTATATATGGCATGTTATGTATTAGACCTGATATAGCATTTGCAATGAGCATCATTGAATATCTATCTAACCCATATTTATATGTGTGTGTTTTTTCCCGTTAATTTATGTAACATGTACTGCATATTTGTTTCTGCCCATTTGTATTTGAAAGGAATGAAATTCAATTTCCCTTTCCTGACCTACTATATAATTTTTATTGAACTTTTTTAGTATACAACTTATGGTAACACATGAAGCTTGATATGCCTATTTGGGCCAACCCAATAAGTCTACAATCTCTTTACCTACTGGGCCACGAGCCCAATATTGAAGACCACTACTACCGAGGTCCAATCACCTTCAAGTAAGGTTTGGGCCCCACAATCTCCACTAAGCTATAAATAATCATTAAACTCATTCCTTAAGGTACGTCCTATTAATTGAGCAATACTATCAACTGTATTCTCTAGACTATTTCCACTATCCGCACGTCTGACTTGAGCGTCGGAGGGGTTTACGCCGGATCAACCCCCGACCTAGTTCACGTGTTCTGTGATCGCAGGTACCTCAGGATCATCAAGCTCGTGAGCCAGTGATCGTCTCTGCTCTTCCAGCTCCTTATACATCAACTATCTAAGGTTATCTATCTTTAGCATCATCATTTTGGCGCCGTCTGTGGGAAGGCAAACACAATCACGTAGCGCACATGATGGCCTTGAGACATCTGCTCAGGGGAGTAAAACACTGCTAACAACCTCCCACCTCGTGGAGGCTCTGGCTTGTCACATCCTCCTCCCCATGCTCGGGACCCAATACGAGGCCTTCATCGGATGTCCCACTAGATCCTCAACAGGATTCACTTCTTCCCACCCCTCGATCGGTTCAGACAACCGAGGAAGCCCTTCAACGCTAGTAAGGGTTTTTGACTCCCTAGGGGTTTATAGTGCCCCCAAAATATTTCGTTCGCCAAGGGTTATCGACTCCCTGGGGGCTGACAGTGCCCCCAAAATATTTCGCTCGCCAAGGGTTATCGACTCCCTGGGGGTTTACAGTGCCCCCAAAAAAAAATTTCGCTCGCCAAGGGTTATCGACTCCCTGGGGGTTTATAGAGCCCCAAAACATTTCGATCGCCGATGGTTATCGACAGGGTTTATAGAGCCCCCAAAACATTTTGATCGCCAAGGGTTATCGACTCCCTGGGGTTTATAGAGCCCCCAAAACATTTCGATCGCGAAGGGTTATCGACTGGGTTTATAGAGCCCCCAAAATATTTTGTTCGCCAAGGGTTATCGACTCCCTGGGGTTTATAGTGCCCCCAAAATAAAATGAAAAAAATATCCCAAAGAGTAGACATAAAAAAAAAAAAAAAAAAAAAAGGTTTGAGAGAGCGCGGGAGCAATACGCGCGCGCGGCAGCTCACTCTGGCCAATAGCGCGCGCGTTAGAAGGAAAAAAGAGAAGGAAAAAGAGAGAAGAAGAAGAAAAAAGAAAAGAGAAGAAGAATAAAAAAATAAGAAATAAAAAGAAGGGAAAGAACAAACGCGCGCACAGCACGCGCAAATCCCAGAACGCGCGCCTCGGGCCGCGCGATTATGCACAAAAAAAAAAAAAAAAACGTGGAAACGCGCAGAACAGCAACGCGCGTGGAAGACACGCGCCAATCGCACGGCCTTGATCCGCGCGCGCGCAGCAAAACAAATAAAAAAAAAAAGAAAAAAGAAAAAACAGAAAAAAAGAAATAGAAAAGAAAATGAGAGAGTTAAGGGAGGGTGAGCAGCATGTGGACATCACATCACACTTCTCAATCATGCTGCACTCTCTCTCCAGCATTTAATGCCCGCACGAACTCCAATGCGCTGCAGCACCTTGCCCATTTCTCTCTCCTCTTCTCGGGCTGCGTGCACGGCTCCTCCTCACATATTTTCGCGCGGCTCCGATCGCGCGGCTTCCCTCTCACATGGCCGCTGCGCGGCTCCAATCGCGCGGCTTCCCTCCTCCCATCCATCCGATCGCGGGAATTTTAACGCGCCCCATTAAATCGCGTCCGGATTTTTACGCATTTCACCAAATCGCGTTCGGATTTTTACGCGCTTCACCAAATCGGACACGAATTTCAACGCGCTACACTAAATTGCGCGCTCTCTCCAACGCACCTCAACAAATCGCACGCGCTCTCCAAGAGATAAATAAAAAATATTATTTCTCGACGTCACGCCAACGATTAACGAAACACTACAGCACCGATCTACTCTCGACACGATTCGCTACCCTTTTCGACTTGGCTCCCACATCGTCTCGAGAGTGGGAGGCTTGCGAGACAACTCCCACGAGGAGCCAACTCGCTCGGAACTACAACCCGTAGTGAGACAACTCCCACGAGGAGATAACTCGCTCGGTCATATAACCCGCTGCGAGGCAACTCCTACGAGGAGCCAACTCCATCGGGTCTACGAACCCGCAGCGAGACAACTCCCACGAGGAGCCAACTCGCTCAGAACTACAACCCGTAGCGAGACAACTCCCACGAGGAGATAACTCGCTAGGACATATAACCCGTTGCGAGGCAACTCCCACGAGGAGCCAACTCCCTCGGGTCTACGAAACCACAGCGAGATAACTCCCACGAGGAGACCACTCGCTCCGTCCTATAACCCGTTGCGGGACAACCCCCACGAGGAGCCAACTCCCTCGGGTCTCAAAACCACAGCGAGATAACTCCCACGAGGAGACCACTCGCTCCGTCCTACAACCCGTTGCGAGACAACTCCCACGAGGAGACCACTCGCTCGGTACTACAACCCGCAGCGAGAACACTCCCACGAGGAGACCACTCGCTCGGTACTACAACCCGCAGCGAGAAAACTCCCACGGGGAGACCACTCGCTCGGTACTACAACCCGCAGCGAGAAAACTCCTACGATGAGCCAACTCGCTCGGTCCTACAACCCACAGCGAGACAACTCCCACGAGGAGACAACTCGCTCGGTACTACCAACCCGCTGCGAGACAACTCCCACGAGGAGACAACTCGCTCGATACTACCAACCTGCAGCGAGACAACTTCCACGAGGAGCCAAATCGCTCGGCACTACGAACCCGTTGCAAGGCAACTCCCACGAGGAGGCACCTCGTTCGGTAATAAGACTCGATGTGAGACAACTCCAACAAGGAGACTACTCGCTCAAAGCGACCTGAATCCGCATGCTCCCCAGTCGCGTGTCCAATGCTCCTATAACTTCACTGCTAGACAACTCGCCCGAAACTCACTATATAATCGCAAGCTCAAGTTAGCACGATTACAACCCTAGAAACACTTAGATATATTATGGGAATCTATATAGCCTGGCCAGCTTGATTACTCAAAATTTATCTACTTGTTTTCGATGGGTCCTTCATTAAAACGTGGCCACGGTCCAAACATACTTACAACCCACGAGGTCTAACAAGGGGCACGATCCCCATATAAAAATCTTGAGAGCTTGATCCCCTCCTCAAGTACATCACGCACAAGGCTATATGTAAACACATACAAGCAACGCGTCAAAACATTGACAATATCGATAAATAATAACTCCCACGAGGAGAATACAAGCTCCGTGCTACTACATTATCGCGAGACAACTCCCACGAGGAGATAACTCGATCAACTCTATTACCCCACGACGAGACAACTCCCACTAGGAGATAACTTGATCCGAGCTACTACATCGTCGCGGGACAACACCAACGACTCAAGTAACTTATATCGCGACAAATTGGTCGCGCTACGCGCCAACGCGCCTTCACTCCCCTCCGACACACGCTCCAACGCGTCTTCGCACACCATTAGGCCATACGCCAACGATCGACTCCTACAATTTTTACTCTCGACACAATCTGACACCCATTTCAACATGGCCCCCACATCGACTCGAGAGTGGGGGGCTTAATGATATGCCTATTTGGGCCAACCCAATAAGTCTACAATCTCTTTACCTACTGGGCCACGAGCCCAATATTGAAGACCACTACTACCGAGGTCCAATCACCTTCAAGTAAGGTTTGGGCCCCACAATCTCCACTAAGCTATAAATAATCATTGGAACTCATTCCTTAAGGTGCGTCCTATTAACTGAGCAATACTATCAACTGTATTCTCTGGACTATTTCCACTATCCGCACGTTTGACTTGAGCGTCGGAGGGGTTTCCGCCGGATCAACCCCCGGCCTAGTTCACGTGTTCTGTGATCGCAGATACCTCAGGATCATCAAGTTGTCAAGCTACTGATCCGCTTTGCTCTCCCAGTTCGTTTTCTACACTACCCCAGGTGATCTAAGTAATTAGCATCATCAAAGCTGAACAATTTAAAGATTTAAGTGAACAGAAACTGTAAGCATCCAAACTTTATGGAATTTGTATTTTAGTTTACCTCTTTGTTATTGATTACCAAAGCGGCTCTAATATAACTTCTTCACCTCTAGAAAATCTTAAAGTAATAGTATTGGTATTGGTATTGGTATTAGTGTTGGTATTGATATTGGTATTGGTATTGATATTAATATTAGAGGTGGCATGATCAATTATACGTAGTAATGTCGAAAGTTAATCTTAAGATGACATAAATATATTCAACAAGTCGGAAGGGACCACTATTCTTACTACCAATGTTGTTTAAAAGCAAGTTTTTCAGCTAATATAAAGGTATACTTACAAAAAATTGATTTTAGATTCAATGGCATGTTTTTTTTTTAATTATTTATATATATAATTACTTCGCAATGTTATATTTATTTGCACTTTACGTTGATCTTATTGTCAACTTCAATTAAGTTTTTTATTTATCAAACTAATTTAATAAAGTTACTTTGAAGTGTTATGTTTATTTGTTACACTTTTAGGTGATATATATTTGAATAGTGTGTATCAACGATTGGACAATGAATAAAGAAAATGTGCAGGTTACTCACAAGGTCTTAGATGAGTTATAAGCAATGTCAATGCATGTGCTATAAATCACCACCTTGATAACTATGTCTCCCGCTAATAATCCTAGTTCATTGAACGAGATAGTTGTACCATTTGGGTCATCTGATGTATCTTATTTTTTATATTACAATGTTCGTGTTTTATGTTTCTTTTATTATTTAATTAGTTTAGTCCACTTAAATCGAATGGAATGGATATTATTTTATAAGTTTTTTGAATTAAATCTTATTATATATCGATTATTCAAAGTTTCTAATTATTGAATTCGACATACTGTTGAGGCCGTTGTTATCAAACACAATTAGGGTAAATTACAAACACCCCCCTAAGGTATGGTCAAATTACAAAAACACCCCTCTTGTTTGGATAATTACATCCACCCCCTAAACTTCTCAATTTTAGTGGAATCTTCGAGATTATATGGAATATTATCACTTTTATACCCGTTTTATCCCATTCAAACTCTACATTATGAAGCAAGATGATCATAATATTTGATTTTTAGCTTGTATATATCAGTTTGTGGTGCATCGGAAACTGTATTTTTATACAAAACGAGTACAAACTAAAGCACATTTCACGGAATCTAGATGATTATGTTGAATTTGACACCATAATGGTGGAGGTGTAAGAAAAAATCGTAATTGAGGGGTAGATGTAATTATCCAAACAAGAGGGGGGTTTGTGTAATTTGACCATACCTTAGGGGGTGTTTGTAATTTACCCAACACAATTATAATAATTAATTTGGATCAAATAAAGAACTTGAATTAATTGGGCATTATGGTTGACGAAGGATGTACTCGATTTTTGTATACGTAATTTCATTTTTTTGATATTTATCTCTTTTTCATGTATTTTAGCTTAATTAATTACTTACATCAAACATAATAATTTTCCATTTTTTTTTCTTTTTCTACTTTTCTAGTACTTGGTGTTTGCATATCAAATCAACTTTTGATCTTCCTATTTCATTGAATTGTTTTCTAATCAAATATCCCAAGCGATGCATGGGTGAAGTACTAGTTAAAAAAAAAAAAAGGAGAGAGAGAGCGTCCAGGTGAAGTACTAGTTAAAAAAAAAAAGAGGAGAGAGAGAGCGTCCAGGACTATTTTGAGAAGAAAGGCTAAGCAGTTCCATATTCCCTGTGTTTATCTGACCTCGTTGTATCAACAACTTATGCAGCCACAGAATCCACATTGTAATAATGAATCCATGATACATATACCTTTTCAGCCACTTAACTTTACTATAACTAACGCTGTGACCCTATAATCTAGGGCCCATTACCATTATGATTCAGGGTTCATATTAGACCAAAAATATCACCCAGTTCACTGTAGTACAACATGTTAATGCAGGCCAAAATGCTGCAATCTCTGTATTAATTGCAAAATTCTGATGACTTATCTAATATAAAGAGATTTCAGCATCTACTCAGTTGTAAAGTGATATACAATTTTCCCTATTGTCAAAATTCAAGCATGTTGTGCCAAACCAAGTTTCTCTTTTACTACCACACAGACAAACACGGCCTAGAGAAAGGTAGACCTGTCGATAAGCAACAAGCAACTGCAAGATAAGAGTAGTCATAAAAGAGGAACAGTTAAATTGCAAGCTCCGGCTAGACAAAAAACAATGGGTCTAGTTAAGAATACAACCTTGAACTGGAATATATATATATATATCATGCGGAGAAGCTAGAAACGATGTGCCTAGTTAAGAATCAGCTTTAGACAAGAAACAAGATTAACCAGTAGAGTTAAATACGCATATCAATCTTTGACAAGAAAGTCGAAAGCCCCTTGTATGATTGCACGTAATATCAGTTTTCAGCTACCAAGCATTTTTACCTTTCCTTCTGTTGGTTTGCGGGTACGAAATGGCGGTCCTTGTATTTCCACGAATTCTGTCTAATGCGAGCGAATTCACATGTAATAAAAGGACAAGTAAGATAATATAGGTAATGTAGCCAGATGCACATATACTATTTCAGATTCCATACCTTTCTCTAGCTAGAAAAATATTCAACGGATGAAGGCCACCGAAACGAACAAACGAAAAAAAGAAAAAAAACTGATTTTTTTTTTTTTATGTTAATAATAAAGAGAACTACAAAGAGTTACGAGATAGCAGTATTACATACTTTGTTTCATACAAATGGGAAAACTTCCATATTCAACGGACAAAGGCCCTCAGTCAGTTTAACTGCAGAATATTCCCAACAACGGAATGTGAATTCTGCAGCTTGAATTTTCCAGATTTGGAATTCCTCAATCCCCTCAACGGTGTCATGTAAAACGGCGTTACCCCATCGTCGAGACCAGCCGAAGAATATTTAGTACTCTGATTTCTTCCCAGCTTAGAATCCTCCATACCCCTGAAAGCATTATACGCATTATCGACACTTCTCCTACCATAACTCGACCTTATGGCATCGTCACACGACGCTCTCGAACCAACAACACTGCTGCTTCGTGCAAGATTCCAACCCCCGATTTCTTTTACAGCCTCCTCCGTTTGCTTCTTCTCACAGTTCTCATCGATACAAGGCTCGATTACATTTTCTCCACCGTTCTTGACTTTAAGACCAAACACATTGCAAACCTTACGCCATCGAACAGATTTCTTCGCCTGCACATTCAAGTTACCGACACTTTCAATGGGAGGGGTGTTTCTCGATACGGATCCAAAGCTTTCCAGCCCGTCGTTTACACCGCAGCCCAAATGCCAATCTTTTAACTCCTTCTCCGTAATCACCAGCTTCACATTCTCTGAACTCGTCAGTTTCTTCGCGAAACTATGGACAGAACTCGAGCGATCGGAACTACTCTGCCTCATGGAAGATGATGAATCGGAATTACCTGAAGCTCCAGAGCTACTCTCGTCCTCGATAATTGAGTGCATTTGCTGCCCACCATCAACCGACAATCTACGATTCTCAAACCTGCTGTTAACATTCCCCAAGATGCCGTTTTCGACCACCGAAAACATCGGAGCCAGCCTCGGAATCGTCCTTGCAATCATATACCCATCCCACGAAGCTCTCGGCTCCTCAAACGAAATCCGACCACCATCAACGGAGAACCTAGGTTCAGTATCGCAAGATCTTCTTCTACCCACAATCTCAGAATGCCTTTCCCCCAATTTCCGCCTGTCTTCGAAAGACTTCAGATCGCCATCGTCACCAACACCGCTCTTGCCATTGCTGCTGTCACTGTGCTTCTTCATCTTACTGTTCTTCTCCCTCCATTTCCGCAATTTCTTACTGAAAATCGACGCCGCCCCCCAGAAATTGCCGGCGATTTCTTTCAAGTCCTTGGATTTCTTAGTCTTGTTTGGGAATTCGAGATCTATGTATTCTTTCATCGTCTTGAATTCACCATCTTCACCTTCCCCATCACTGTAGACACAGTCCGCATCCAATACCCCCAATTTGTTACTCGAAACCCTAACCACCTCGTCCTGATTTTGCTTCTTCGATTCGATCACAGTGTAAGTGACCCTAGAAAGCCCTACATTCTTCGATTCGACTCTCGCCTCGGTTTCGGATCCGCTCTTCAAATCGTCCACATCGAAGAGAGTAGACAGAGAGCCGCCGCCGCCGCCGCCGCCGCCGCCGCCGCCGTCAGACGATACGACGTCGCAGGACCTGCGCCGCGGCTCGCTCAAGCCGCTAGAGGAGGCTTCGCATTTGGAAATCGAGACCACCGACCTGCATCGGCGGAGCTCCGGAGATGCAGCAGTGGGGGCGGCGGAAGTGTCGAGGCCGGAGAGGCGGTCGCGGAGGCACGATGCGCAAATGCCGGTGATTGGTTCGTTCGGGTGGCGGTAGCAAGGGGATAGGCGGCGGGTGGTTCGGATCCCGATGCGGGTTCGGGCCCGGGAGCGGGAGTCGGGCCGTAGGGTCATTGATTGAGAATGGGGAGTTGACGCATTTACAGATACCGATGTAGTGTTTGGTGTGTGCGTGTGAAGTAAGATGAGAGCAGTGGGACTGAAGTGTGTGTTTCTCTCTCTACAACTGCAAGTGAGATATGACTTATGGGTTACCAGGAGGAGAGAGAAAGAAGAGAGAGAGAGAATCCTAGGAAAAGGGAAAGGTGGCAACTAGGCTAAGACAAGAAGAACCCTCGATAAATCTTCCATTAATTAATTATTATTTGGTTGATTTCACTTACCACCCCTTACTAAATAAAAACTTTCACTTGCCTCCCCTTTACTACTAAAATCTTCAATTACATCCCTAGGTTACATGTTGTACCATCTATACCCTTTTCTTGTATTTTTTTTTTTTTTGGGCAAATTATGGTCATCCATGAGTTGTGGTCAAATTACGAAAATCAACCTCATATTTGGATACTCACAGTTACCCATCAACTGTGTATTATCTTATAAAAATACCTCGTTAGAGTTAAATTTTAGGGATGTTAATTCGGCAAAAAATCGAACCGAAATTTCGGTACAACAACATTTCATACCGTTTATCGAACTGAACGTAAGATTTTGTTCGGTAAATAACAGAATTACATCAATTTTATGTAAAAATATTTTAAAAAAAGGGAGTGATTATAATTACCCAAACAAAAGGGGGTTTTCGTAATTGGACCATGCCTCAGAGTGGCCATAATTTGCCTTTTTTTAAGAGAAGTCCTCCTCTTTCATTATTTTACAAACTTATAAATCCTTTTATTTTTATAATTAAGACATATTCTAATACCTATAATTTGTACTCTTTTTCTTTTCTTTTGCTCGCATTTGTTTTTGTGTTTACTTGTATTGAATTCTCTAATCCTATTTTTCATCTAAGTGATATTTATTCTAAAGATGAATAAAATATAAAGTATTATAAGAATCTGAGTGAAAATAATTTTTACTCAATATTTTTTTTCTATTATTTGTTCAGATATATTTACAATAGTTAATTATTAGGTAAGTGACGTTTCACGAAACTGTTGATCAAGATAGGACTTGTGCTTTTTTAGAAGGATAAAAGAAAGACGGCATAAATGAGATTTAGAGGGTGTTTGGCTAAGCTTATAAGATGTTAAAAGGAGCTTATAATATGTTTTAGAGCTTATAAGCTCTTCATAAGTGTTTGGTAATTTTTTTAAAAAAGATCTTATTTTTTTATAAAATAAGCTGCTGGAGAGCAAATAAGATCTTTTTAAATAAGTACCTCTACCCCACCTTTTTATTTAAGATCTTATAATGAATAAAAATATGAAATAAGCTTATTACCCAAACACTCTAAAAATTAATCCTAAAAATAAGATGTAACAACTTATCAGCTCTTAAAACATCTTATTAGACGTAGGAGCTTATCAGCTGTTTAAAATAAGCTTAGCCAAACACCCTCTTAGTTTCGGAGGAAACGTATGGAATTCTGCGAATAAGAGGTTGGATTGTATGGCGTTGGAAGAAAAGATGAACGATGGTTTTTCGAGGAGTTTCACCTAACGAACATGTATTATAGTTGGAGCTTTTTCTTCTAAAAAGGAAGTCAGATGTAGGCAGATAAATAATAATCATTTGTGCTTAAATAATTATTCCTTCAATTTTTCTTGAAAACCATCTCTATTAATGAAAAATCATTTTGCAAACAAAATATCAGCAAACAAATATAGTAGAACCTCGATAAATTAATAATATTGCTTAAATAATAATTTATCTCCATCCCGAATTAATAAAAATATTCTAGATTATTAACTCAATAATATAATATTTTACTAAATTAATAGAATTTCTCTAATTTCAATTGTATTAATTTATAGATGTTCAAACGTAGTAATTTTGTTTATTGAATAAATAAATAATAATAATAAGTAGTAATTTTTATTACTCAAAAAAGAAAAAGAAAAAATTTGTAATTTTGAAGAAAGTAGAGAGAAGAAAATGGAAGTGCTGCCAAACATCGCCTTTCCCCCAACTCTTTGTTGAATGCTCTATTCACATTCATCTCTCTCTCTCTCTCTCTCTTCAGCATTCACAGAATGAATTCCCCTTCTCTCACTACTGTCAATCGGCGACTCTGCTCAAGCTCAATACCACGCCGCCAAAACCCTAATTTATCACCCAAACCATACTTTTTCGGGTTTCCTTGTTCAATCTCGTCAATTCGACCACTTGCCGCTTCCTCTCTCAGCGTTTCCGCGAGTGGCACCACTTCTCCTCCGTTTAAAAGCTGTAGTTCAGTAGTCAATCGAGCGAGGGCTTCGTCGAGTGACGCTCAATCCGTATCCGATGGTGGCGGCTTCCGAGAAATGCGGGAGCCGAGTTTTGCGGAGTTCATCACTTCGGAGAGGGTGAAAGTGGTCGCCATGCTTGCGTTGGCTTTGGCACTTTGTAACGCCGATCGGGTTGTCATGTCGGTGGCGGTTGTCCCGCTTTCTCAGTCGCGCGGTTGGCGTCAATCGTTTGCCGGTATTGTTCAGGTATTCCCCCAACTTTTCTTCCTTTAGTATATAGTTCTAATTTAACTTGAGTGATAATGAATTTTGTAATTGGATGAAGGCATTGTTAGTTAGCTCTCTGTTTGAAGCTACGCTTTGTTTGTTGAATTGGATGAAATACGATGTTTGTGTGTAATGCTCGTCATTACGTTTGGGTGTCTTTCCTTTTGTATGTTCTGCATCGATTTTTTTTTTTTCCGAAAAAGTTAACTGCTTTATGTGACAAGGAGTTAAAAATTAATATATATGCCAACAAAAAAAATGAGTAATGCTTCAATACGACCCATATTAAGAATTTACGAAGAAAAAGAAGTAGCTACTGCTCTGATGTAGTAAAATAGTTTCAAGTTGCAAAACTGGAGCTCAGCATTGTCAAATACTGTTGCATAGAATGAATTTTCATATAAATGCTGCTACATATTTTTCTAGTAGTTCAATCCACATAAATTTTCACTTGTCATAATTTTCAACTGAATGCTGTATTTAGCTTCTTTTCAACTGACTGTGGATTTTGAATTCTCATGCTCACAGTTTTAATACTAGGGGATAAACAAGAGGGTAACTTTACTTCTACTTATATATACTATCAGTTGCATCGATTTATTGAAGATAGTACTTCAAAACAATATACCAATTATTGCACCAAAAACTTGCGTTAAGATGGATATTGAAGGTGATCAAGCTCACTTGTGCAAGAACACTGGCTTGCAGCTAGGTATTGAGGGCAATGTTTGGTTTTGTTTTAGCCTAGTCGTTGTTGTTTTTTTTCCTCTTTAAAAAGCGAGCTTGGGGACTCGATGGCTATTGCGCTTATTCCTCCCACTTTGGACACCGAATACCATAGCTTTTGCTATTCCTAACCAAATAAGATAAGGATTCAAGTGAATAGCTCCATCCCAGAAAGTCACACAGCTCATTAATTCAATGCTACTCAAGTTCATGCTTTCATAGTGCCGAGTCATTTACAGGAAATTAAAACACTGACTTATTCACTTTCCTATGCGTATTTCCCTGGTAGAGCTGTTATAAAATAAACTCTTCTTCGATGTAGTTTAGAAAGAGTGACTTTCCACAGTTTTCGGTCTATATCAACTTGAAATTTTCTTTTATCATCTGTAATCTTGTAAAAGCTGAAGGACATCAGGAAAACATGCCTTACATCACTTTTCGCTAACACATTTCTGTAGTTAGATGGCTATTTCAGCCAAACTGTATCCCCCAAAATGACTCATGAATATCACATCTTATCATGTAAGCAAGGAACTTCCTTGAAGTAAATTCAACCACATCTTAAGTGTAGAAAGCCTTCTTATAAAGTATGAAAATTAAGTTCTTGTCCATGGCTAACTAAGTACGATACAACACTGACAACTTTTCTTGGAAACAATGAATATCCATTCCCGAAAAACTACTTTGGTTGGAAGAAGAAATTGATACTAATTGTAAGTTTATTTCTAACCGAAGGTTAAAAGGGATATGCCAAGATAATCCTTCTAGAGTGCGAGTAGAGATTTCATTTGGAACCTATTATTACCGTCTTCAATCAACATGCTCTGTGGGGGCCCTTAAGTATGTATATTACGTAATCAGCAAGGATATCTCTCTTTCGCAAAATTATTTGTGAAAAAACAAAACGCTACGTTAGTTTCTTTCATTTCCTTGAGTGTCTTACTTAATCACAAAACAAGGGCTACATTAGTATCTTTGCTCATCTTAAATTTTAGAATTCAATTGCACAGACCTAAATATGAGATATCCTTGTTGGAAGAGAACTAAAATTAAAATCAACAAGAACAAAACTCGTAAATCTTAAGTTGTGACAGTAGATATCCCTATTTAATTGAAATACCAAAAGGTAAAATTTTGGCAGCGAAAAAATTGTTTTTGCTAATATTTTTGAGTTATTTTTCTCATGTTCTTGTATAAAGCTTTAGAGGTTGAGATGCATCCTATTCACAAATAAATATATTTTTTCTTTTTGTATGTGTCAAATAAATGAAATTTTTACTTATCAGAAAGACTTAAAAATGATGTATATCACTTGGAATTGTTTCTCTTTTTAATAGTTTATGAAAATCGGAAATCCTGGAAGTCTCATCATATAACATAATCTATTTAATACCTTAATATTTTCTTTTTTTTTTTGGGCTTCATCTGATTGATTTAATAGCCACTAATGGCAGTCATCTTTCCTATGGGGATACCTGATATCACCTATAGCTGGAGGGACTTTGGTGGACCGTCACGGTGGTAAGGTGGTCATGGCTTGGGGGGTGGCTTTATGGTCTCTCGCTACTTTCCTTACTCCGTGGGCAGCCGAAACATCCTTATTGGCTCTTCTTGCTATGCGGATGCTACTTGGCATTGCAGAAGGTGTAGCTCTTCCTTGCATGAATAATATGATCGCAAGGTAAGTAGCAAATACGTCATTCTCTTATTTGCGTATTCTTGATCTGACGTTGAAGCGAAAGTTCACAAAGCTACCACAAAGACGATTTTTTCCTTTTCTTTTTCAGATGGTTCCCTCAAACAGAAAGGTCAAGGGCTGTAGGACTAGCAATGGCTGGATTTCAGCTCGGAAGTGCTATTGGGCTTACACTTTCTCCAATCCTCATGTCACAAGGCGGTATATATGGGCCATTTGTGATATTTGGTTTGTCTGGTTTTCTTTGGGTTTTAGTTTGGGTATCTGCAACCTCAAGTTCACCTGACCGAAGTCCTCAAATATCAATCTATGAGCTGAAATACATACAGAGCAGGTCATCAGTACCCTCTCTGTCGAAAAACCAACTTAAAGAAAGACAAGCTATTCCTCCTTTTCGACGTCTGCTCTCTAAGCCACCAACTTGGGCTGTAATTTCCGCCAATGCTATGCACAGCTGGGTAATAAGAAATACATCATGTTTCATAAGTTCCGGACAATTTAGCAATTACTATTTGCCTACTGTTAGTATTTAGTAATAGTCTGAATACCCCAAAAATCATTGCTCCTGTTAAAATTTGTGGAGAGAGAGAAGGTGGCTTCATTTTACAGTTGTAAAATTATGCTGCAGAAGATTTAAGTTTGTTCTCTTCCTTTGTGCAGGGATTTTTTGTCATTCTTTCGTGGATGCCGATCTACTTCAAAACGGTGAGGTCATATAACTATGATTTGAATTTAAAGTGAACTTTAGCTTATGTTGATGAAAGATAAATTAGAGCGATTTTGTTTGTTCTAGATATATCATGTTGACCTCAGACAAGCTGCATGGTTTAGTGCTGTTCCATGGAGTATGATGGCTCTTGTAGGCTACTTTGCTGGAGTTTTATCAGATATGATGATTCAAAGTGGCACAAGTGTCACTCTGACTCGCAAAATTATGCAGGTTATTTGTTTTACTTTTCTGTACATGTAAACAGCCCTCCTCCCTAATAAGAAAATGGTTGCTGAAGAATCAATTAAATAAATTAATAAATAAGTAATTAAAAAGAAAGAACGAAAACAAATTCCAAATGTGCAAGTTTTTTTTCTTTTTCTTTGGCTTTATGTAGTCATCCAAACTCGTTGCTCACATAAAT
The DNA here is from genome assembly GCF_056151865.1 of Erythranthe guttata. NCBI lineage: Eukaryota > Viridiplantae > Streptophyta > Magnoliopsida > Lamiales > Phrymaceae > Erythranthe > Erythranthe guttata. The sequence continues at coordinate 4,805,046 of NC_142546.1, read as the reverse complement.
TTGTGAGCTGGTACAGTGGTGTATTTCATTATTTTCTTAGACATGACTTAACAGCATGTGCATGCAATTGAATTCGGCAATTCCTTTGCCTTTCTATATTTGCAATAGAGTAAGTATTAATATTTCCTTTCTCCATGATTGACAGTCAATAGGATTTGTTGGTCCTGGCTTGGCTCTTATTGGTTTAACAATGGCAAAAACTCCATTAATAGCATCTGCTTGGCTTACTTTAGCTGTTGGGCTGAAAGCATTTAGTCATTGTGGCTTTCTCGTGAACCTTCAGGTATGCCTATTTTGTGAAAGTTCATTAGTTATTTTTGCATATATAACCCTCGTTTAACATATTTTCCATATTCGTGTGTTTCCAGGAGATTGCCCCACAATACTCTGGTGTGCTACACGGTAAGTTCTCTGTCTCATCTTCAACTTTCTGCTCTAGATTGGCATGTGGCTGCGATCTGTAGGTAAAATTGTGTGAAAATGACGCATAATAGAAACCCATTCACTCGTAGGTTACATAAATAGAATTTATCGAACTATCAGCATTAATCCTAATTCCTAAAAAAAAGAAACGGTATACATATTGGATTAGTAGCAACATGAAGATTCAGCTAATAGCAGCTGTAAAATTCGATATCACTCGTGGGGAATGTTTATTTGTTGTACCGGCATTTTTTAACATGACGAGCCTCTTTACATACACAGAAAATGAAAAAAAATTGACAAATCTAGTTTATAGTTCTTTTGTTCAGCAGTTTTAATAACATGATTGCATTCATTTGTCTTACATACAGGTATGTCTAATACTGCTGGCACACTAGCTGCTATAGTGGGAACAGTCGGTGCGGGTTTCTTCGTCGAATTAGTGGGCTCCTTCAAGGGCTTTTTGCTGCTCACTTCGTTCCTGTATTTCTCCGCGGCTTTATTCTGGAATGTCTACTGCACTGGAGAGAGGGTCGATTTCGATGAAACTGCTTAACGGCCTTCCGATTTTGACCGTTTCTCGTCGACTGGCCTTGCGAATTTGGACAACAGTGTTAGGTTTAGAACTTAAAAGGGCTTTACAAATCATGAATATATGTTAAAAATGTAGATTGTCTTTCATAATTTGTATATAATTGACTGTGACAGGACAGGAGTGTAAATAAGAATCTCCTTTTTTTGGCTGGTTTTTGTCAGTGATCTTGAGAATATGAAACTAGTGTCGGTTCATCCCGATTTTTTATACAATCCGTCGTGACAAAATTTCTCGACTGATGCCAAAATTATTATTTCTCGTTGGAGTTTGTTAGATATGATGTGCTGCTGCATCTCACCATTAATCTATGAAAGTTAAACTCTTCTGCAGATGGAGTCATTACTTAAATCTCGATCGAATCGCTTACTTGTTCGAGTGTGAGTTGACATCATCAGCAAATACCGTTTCCTCACACCGACTCGTTATTTTATGTTTGAAAACAGAAGTTTTGGTGACTATGTCAAAGTCAGTTACTGTACAGGAAATAGCTGAATCAGTCTAATCAACCAAATTACAACATTAAAAAAATAACATAGTTGTCTATGGCAACCACTGCTATTTCGAATGGTTTAGCAGATGATGTAATCAGAATCGAATCTGGCCACCGAGGCCACCACACCACCACCCGATGAAGAAGACACAAAGTCCGTTAGTCGTCCGCTCAGGCAATATCAGAAAACTCAACAGTACCATTTCCAGTAGCAATCACCGGAAAAGCCATCGCGTGTCCCTCAATCCCGTCTCGATTTACATCAAAACCGCCGCAAAACGAATCGGTGGTATTTTTTCGGTGGTTTTCTCAAAACTCAAGAAAGCCGGTTCCGGTTCCAGCAGAGATCAAGTCCAGCAAAATAACCCTGGAGGCAGTTCTTGTAAGTTTAATGAGTTGACTTCTAATTTTTTTTTTCTTTTTTTTTTTCGATTGGAAATTAAAATTTGGCTGTGATATGCAGCTTTCGTGGGTAATTCTGCTGGTGACGACAGTAGGAAATCATCGAGATCGAGGTATTCTAATTACGGTACATCTCCAGAGATAGAGATAGATACAGCACTGTTGAGAAGCAGTTTGTCGTTCAAAGATATATACAAGGCGACAGAAAATTTCTCCGCAGCAAATCAAATCGGTGAAGGCGGATTCGGAACCGTGTACAAAGGGAAACTCAAGGACGGCAGCGTATTTGCTGTGAAGCGTGCAAAAACAGTAAGTTCAAAAAAACCTCGTAATCTTATGAATTTGTTACATTTGATATGAAAAAAGAAAATCACAAGCTATATATATATTATTGGCAGGAAACAAGCGATCAGCGTTTATCGGTAGAGTTCAAGAACGAGATTGTAGCCTTGTCGAAAATCGAGCACATGAGTTTGGTAAGATTTTACGGGTATATTGAGCATGGAAACGAACAGCTTATTGTCGTTGAATATGTCAGCAATGGGAATCTTCGAGAACATTTGGATGGTGAGTTAATCAAATATTTATTCCGTCGTACGAATATTATCAAATTCGTTGCGTTTTCTGATCCAACAAAAAAAAAAACGTGTCTCAATGACTAGATGATTCGATGCAGGGACACGCGGAAGTGGGCTTGAAATCGGGGAACGTTTGGACATTGCAATCGATGTAGCTCATGCTGTTACCTATCTCCACACTTATTCGGGTATATAATTAATATTACGAAAATACGCACCGATTATAGAACTACAAAAAAAATAAACTACAGTAGAACCTCAATAAATTAATAACCTTGCTTAAATAATAGTTTCTTCTGGTCCCGACTCGGTAAAAACCTACCAAATTATTGGTTCGATAATTTAATATTTCGCTAAACTAATAGAATTTTGCTAGTCCAGACTGTATTAATTTATAGAGGTTTAACTGTATAATTGCATTCTTATTCATATTACAGATCCTCCGATTATACATAGAGATATTAAAGCGTCAAACATACTGATTACGGAAAATCTCAGAGCCAAAGTGGCCGATTTTGGATTTGCACGGATGGTTTCGGAAGATCCAACGGCAACTCACATTTCTACGCAAATTAAAGGAACCGCTGGGTATTTGGATCCTGAATACTTGAGGACTTATCAGCTTACTGAAAAGAGTGATGTCTACTCCTTTGGTGTTTTGCTTATCGAGATTGTGACGGGAAGGCAGCCTATCGAGTCTAAGAGAAGCCTCAATGAGAGAATTACCACAAGATGGGTGAGTGATACGAGACTTAAGAGTAACACTACTGGTGCATGCATATTACTTCATCCGTTCCATAATATCTGACTTTTACGGTTTTTATACGCGTTTTGAAAAAAAATATGAGAATATGGTTGAATTTTAGAAAAGACTTATAAAAGGCAAGGCATCATAAAAAAGACTTGTAATCTTTACCATTTAATGAGTGATAAGATGAACTACTTCATCCGTTCCACAATATCTGTCACTTTAAAAAAACAAAAAAATCATTTCATATAATCTGTCACTTTAGAATTCCAATACTGAATTAATTATATATTTTTCAATTTTACCCTTATTAATTCTCCAACACTCTCTTGCATTAATTAGTAAACAATGGTATTCTAATATAAAGTCTATTTTCCAAAAGTCAAGATACATTTATTGAGATTCTTACGACTTGTGCAGATGTGAAAAACGATAACTATTTAGGAACAGAGGGAGTAATGAGGATATAACAAGAAAACATGCAATTTAACGCGATATTTGAACTCTAACGTGAGACATAATATGGAACAAAACATTTCTCTAAATCGACAGATAATTTGGAACGAAAGTAGCATATCACTATAATATATATGCAATTGACAATAAGTCTTTGTTCCCACGAATCATATAAGAAGGACCAAAAACGCATATCACAAAGGCAATTGAGGCTAAAAGAAAAGAAAACAAACTTAGAAACGTTCTTGTTATGCAGGCACTTAGGAGACTGAAAGACGGAGAAGTAGTTGTGGCAATGGATCCAAGATTGCAAAGGAGCTTGGCCTCGATCCAGGCAGTTGAAGAAGTCCTCAAACTCGCACGCCAATGCCTTGCTTCATCGAGAATCTCAAGGCCCTCTATGAGGAAATGTGCGGAGGTTTTGTGGCAAATACGGAAGGAATACAAAGACAAGACTATTAATAATTCCTTACACTCTGCCACTGTTGTTGAAAGGTACGCAAGAAGTAGCCGACGTAATGCTTTTGGGATTGACGACGGTGATAGCTTGATGTTTGTTTCTGCGTGAGAAAATGACTTGTATATATGTATATAAACCTATGTAATTGGTTCGTGCTGCATTTTTTGATCTTATCACATTTGTTTCATTTACTTAACGTAGAAACTTGGATAGTGTGAGACTCAAATAGTTGTATTTTCGTTTCATGGCAACGTTACGTTGGTTCTCAGTGAGTGATTTGATTGTGAGTTGAATTTACGATTTGTAACGACAACAATTGAAAGCAAGATCATATTCTCATGATTCATGAGTTTAGGATTTTATGTACTGTAGGCAACACTAAGTTAAAATGATCCAAACAAATCCAGCTCAACTACAGCAAGTGTTAGCGTAGTATTTAAAACTGAAATTCGACAGCTATGGGTATTGGTAGTGATTGTTTGTTTTAATATGTAAATCATATGTTCATAATTTATCTTGATAGATTTATTTTATTAGTTGTGTGTACATTTGATAGGAAATAGATATAATGAAGATTCTTGTTTCTTAAGAATTGATATGTTATTGGTTATGCAAATGTTTATTTCTATCTTTCATGACTCTTGATAAGAACAAAGTTGTACATGTTGTAAATCGCTCTATTAGTATTGCTCTTCGGTTTAACGATTGTGGAAATAAAGTATAACAAAAATGCTAAAATTCTCTCTCAACCTGGATTGTTTATGCCAATCAAATAGACTTTATGGGATAATCTGGATAGTGTACTCTCAATCTTATTATTTGAGAGAGGAGTTTAGCATAAGCATTATTTATTATACACAACAAATCGACCTGTGACCACTTAGTCGAAGCATCAACCATCACCAGAAAATATTTAAAAAGATTCACGTGGTGTTGAAATGGGTTGGATTCGTTCCAAGAAACCAAAGTAATCTTTAGTAGTATGTGCATAAGCTGACATAGGATCAAGATTTCCAATAAAATAAGGTACACATATCTTATCATTGTGTACAAGATCCTTATTTGTTAGTGGATGCCCAATAGATGTTTTGAAAAGTCGGCGCATCACACTTTAACCCGATTGTCCCAGTCGGTCATGCCATAGAAAATATTTGCTCGGGTCACTAGACTTGTAGCAATCGACAAGGTGTGCTTCTGGCACTCGAATTCTGGTCCTGTATAACCCTATTGAAAGTCCCTCTAATTTTTCCAAGGTAGGCTTCTGGCCGTACACATAAAGGTGATGCACATATATTTCATCCCCTTTTCATCAGTGGTTTCAATATGATAACCATTGGCTCGAATATCTTTAAAACTAAACAGTGTTCCACAGGAACGTGGAGAATATAGAGCTTCTCTAATGGTCAAAATTGTGCCATGAGGTAACATAATATATGCATTACCATAACCATCTATCATATTAGATGTGTTGATATAGTACTGTTGGGCTAAATACCTAACACGCAAGTGCACGTATCGCAAACAAGTAGTAAAAGTGGACTCGTGGGAATCGGATGTCGATCCCACAGGGAATACTCAAATTATCTAATCCTAAGGATCGAATTCTAACAACTATGATTTTTATCCAGCCTACGCAAAGTTGTCAAATATAATCAACTAAATAATTAAACTAATTTTGAAAGCAAATAAACACGAGAAAGTATCAATAAAAACAGACCTAGGATTTTATCTTCCTCCTGTGCAAGAATTGCTCACCCAAAACCCCTCAATTATGAAATATATGATTCATGATTATTAATCTGAGACACTATATTAATTATAACCCGTTGTCGCGTGTTTATAATTCTATTATCCAAAACCAAATTACTATATGTCTATGCAATCCGATCATGAATAAAGCATTAAAGCATAAGTCTCAACAATGATTACCTAAGGTGAATATCTGTATGTCTACGATACCACATGCAATTAACACAGTAATACGGTGAAAACTACTCGAATGTTCTTTTACTTAACGTCTAATTATCAAAATAGCTATGTCGAGTCAATCCCAATAATCACAGATAAAGCACATAAATTGATCAAGTTCATGCACTAACAATCATAACAAGTAGAAGAAATAATCATAAAATAATAATTGCATAATCTCAAGAAAACGGGTTCACCATTCCCACATAGGGTTCCAACAAAATCCTAGATTAAAAACTTAGCTACTCATGTTCTCTACGAAAAACATAATAAAAGTAATAAAAGTCATAGATTTAGAAAAGATAGATGAAAGAAGAATTATAATGAAGATTCGTCAGGTCTTCGTCTTCGTTAGTTAATATAACTCTTTAATCGTACCCTATAAATACCCCAAAATTCATTAGTCAATGCACGTACTAATTTATTCTCCAAGTTTTCTCGAGTTTTTGGTTTCTCTTCTTCTCCACGATTTCTAACTTGAGCGTCTCGCCGGCCTACTCTTTGCAAGTGTTGGTTCTCGCATCACCATGTCAGAGAGATCCCATCAACGATGCTCGCACTACCTGAAGTACTCGCACCCCTATAGTTCATATCAAAGGAGCTCACATCAACCGTGCTCGTATCGACAGTTCTCACATCAAAGGAGCTTGCAGCTCGCATCTAGAGTGTTCTCCTTGATTGTTCAACCCTCCATCTCGCATGCATTGAACCTCTTGCATTCCTACCTCGAACTCTAAGCTCGTGCCCTTAAGCTCGAGTTACCCTTGAAATGAGGCCTCAAGCTATTCTTAAAGTGTTATCACATTGATTCGAGCTAAGTGAGACCACGTCAACATTGGAGTTTAAATCTCATTTAGTATTGTACATGATAGAAATCTATTTTGTAATATACTACATTGAAATAGACTACATTGTCAAACATCTTTTTTTTAGCCGACTACATTTAAGACAACTATTTTTTTTTTCTATTCAATTATTAATTTCTTTTGTTGATTATATTCTCCAATATTGATAAAATCAAAACATCATTCTATACAACAAGTTCAACCATCTATACAATTTCAATAAAAATATTGTGAAACATCATTTTTTAGTTAATTACATTCAGTCGACTATCTTATGTTGCATTGGACTACATGTAAGTGAACTATTTTCTTTAGTTTTCCTATTCAATTATTGTTTTCTTTCGTGATTCATCAAGATCAAAACTAAACAACAAATTAATTAAACTTTTGCCTCTACTGTTGATTTCGAATTTTTGTTTCATACTCTCTCTCTCTCTCTCTCTCTCTCTCTCTCTCTCTCTCTCTCTCTCTCTCTCTCTCTCTCTCTCTCTCTCTCTCTCTCTCTCTCTCTCTCTCTCTCTCTCATATAATACTATATAGTCTGCTGTATTAGTATTTTAGTATATAGTATCTGATGTTTTGTCGACTAATTATTTTCATTTTTTTTCTATTAAATTCTGATAAAAAATTTATATTCAATCATAGTCGACTTATTATATTAATCCTCCAATCCCTATCAAAATCAAAATATCATTATATAGTATAACCTCGACTTATTCGACTCTACACCCGGTGATAAATACCGGGTGGGTCTTCTGCTGCCACGTGTCATTTTTTGTATTATATAATATATTCTCCGTTTTTATTTACTTTTAAGGGTTTTAGAAAGAAAAAAAAAGACACATGGCAGCAGAAAACCCACCCAATATTCATCACTGGGTGTAGAGTCGAAGGAGCCGTATAACCTCAACCATCTATACAACTTCAATACAAACATTGTGAAAATATCATTTTTTTTTTCGGTCGACTACATTGTAATGGACTACATTATAATCGACCAATGTTTTGAAAGAAAAATAAAAAGTCAAATTAAAAAAAGGCAAAGAAACACACAAGAGTCGTGAATACAAAATGTCACGTGAAATGTCACGTGATCGTAGCGCCAATTTTTACTCCACCACCAAAAATGCATAACGAGACAAACTTTGGGTCATAATCATCACCCACACGTGTCATGCCTTCAACATTTACAATTCCCATTACAAAATAAAATGTTACTAATTTCCCATTTCTCACACACTCACATGGAAATTTGGCTTATTTGATTTATGAATTATGAATCCAAATTTAAGAGACGCATTATTTACACCCTCGAAATATCATATTTATTCACCAAATTAAATATATTTCCAATTTCACCTTTTTTTTTTTCTTCTTTCACCTATATTTTTTATAAATTTATAAACCATCTACCATTAAACTAATTAAATATTTATAAAAAAAAAAGGAATTATTATAGAAATTATATATAACTAACCACCAAGTTAATTACATCCTTGTGCATACTTAGGGCTGGCAATCGGGCCATGTGAGGCGAGCTTGGGTCGGCTGAAGCTCACATACCATCGGGCCTTATTACTATAGGCTCAAGCTCACATGTCATCGGGCCTCATTAGAATGGAGTCAAGCTCAGCTCATGTATTTTTTCGCGTTTTGGGTTTATATCGGGCCCCATTACTATATCATTGTAATGAGTAAATTTTTTTTTATAAAAATAAGTGATGAACAAGATTTACCTCCATTGAAGCTAATAAAAAAAAAACCCTAAACGATCATTGAAAGTTATTGGAAAAACTTGAAAATAAAACCGAAAGAAGTAAAAAAAGATTAGTAACTCTTATTATTGGAAACATTTTATATTCTAAAATCTCGGTGATATGTTGCATTTGATTCATATTTAACTTATTGCATCGTCACTACTTAATTCCTTTTATTTTGACTTTTTTCTTCGCAAAATCAAATAATCTTATACGGTCATAACTTGTATATTGAGTCATAGTATTAAAATAATAAATATATTATATATTTAATTATTATCCTAATCGGTCGGGCCTTATTCGGGTTGAGCCATAGTAGGCTCAAACTCAACTCATAAATAAATCGGGTTTAGTAAAATGGCTCAAACTCGGCCCGACTCACTAAAAAGTAGGTTCGGCTCAAATATAATCGGGCCGAGCCATCGGGCTTCGGTTAGGCCCGGCTCAATTGCCGGTCCTATACATACTTCCTCCATTTTGAAATTAATTTGACAGAACCCCCTAGCCCACCCTAATGTACCTAAAATGCCCTTTTAAAATTAGTTTTAAACCCTAGCCACTCACAGTCGTCTCTCTCTTCCTTTATCAACTCTGATATTCAAATCCCGCCCCACAAGATCTCCAACCGGCGAAGTTGTTTCCCAGAGTCATAACTCTCTCTCCAGTGGTCGGAATTTGATGGTTTATCCCTAGTCTATTTGATACCTAGGGGGCTATATAAAATAAGCCCATAAATAAAAGCCCACCATTTTTACTGGAAATCTCACCCTCTCTAGTTGGAGTGAATAATACCTTTGTTACAGAAAAACATTTTTTAAGGTAAAAAAGAGCAGGAATTCACGTTTTTTGAGAAATAAATTAAGATTGCTTGTACGGAAGGTCCTGAACTTTCTCCAAAATTGGCCAGTTTGGCTTAATATAATTTCGTGTCCTAAAAACAAATTTACATAATTTGTAGGTCATCTGATATGGAAGTTTAAATATCTTTTAACAAATATTTCATTGCAAAAAAATAAAAAAATTAAAAAAAATTAAAAAAAATTATATTTTTTAAAAATTAAAATAAAATAAATATAACTTAGAACACATGAGGATTAAGTGAATATAAGAAGGGTGGTGGATTATAAAATTTAGGTGTATTTTTGACATTTTATAATCTTTGATGGTGAATTGAGATACTTTCGAGGCAGAAATAGCAGCACTCAATTTTTAATATATATAAATTTATTTTCCATTCTAATTTAACATATTATTTATTTAAATTTTTTTCTCATTCAGATTTACTTTTAAAATAATTATTTTTTATATGAAAATGCTAATTTTGATTTGACATTTCAATTTTGACCCGTGAACATAGTAAAAAAAAACTATTTGTTCTACTTTTGATATTGAGAATAAGGTCATATATTTATTTTCTACATTAAAAAAAAATGAAAAAAAAAATAGATGGAGAGGGTGTGGATGCTAAAGTCTTAAATATTTGAGGTGTGGTTGTCAAATGAGCATAAGTTAGGGATGTGGGTGTGAATTACCTATAAAATTACAACTATTAAGTTTGTTGTCGATCTCAAAAAAAAAAAAAAAGTTTGTTGTCACTTGTCACTATTGTCTTCTATATTTTTATACACAAATTACATATAATAGCATAATTGAACAAATTTAATAAAAAAATCTAATCTAGAAAAACGAACAATCTTACTATCTAAATAGTAGTTGGTTAATTAATAAATAATTGATCATATCTTATTTAATCCAAATTTAATTAAAATAAATATGTTCAAGTAAGGTTTACTTTTGATTGTAGAATATTCGAATAAAGGCCACATCTCCTAAAACAAAGTTGAACTAAAAGGTCTATTAAATGATTATCCAGTATAATGATACAAAATATTCTTTTTTTTTTAGTTATTATAAAGAAGGAACCTGCAATAGTTTATATATATTACTAGGTAAACCTCCATAGTGTATAATAATAGTTTGTAAACTACACGAGTATGTAAATATAAAATACTATAGTAAGTATAAACTATGTGTAATAATTTCGATCTAGAAATTATTGACAATGAAATTCAAATTACACTCTCTTGTTCCATCAATTAGGCAATCTCGCTTAAGGACCGGAGAAAGTCGATATTCTTTATATGAATAAGAACTAAATATTTTATTTTTAATCACTTAAAACAATTGGTTCACATAATATTTCATTTGTTCCACAATAACTGTCACTTTAGAATAATATTTTTGTTACATATTATCTGTCAATTTAGAATGCAATACCGCATTAAATGCATTTTTTCTCCTATGGTTTTTCCATGTATATTCAACTCTAATAGTTAATTTTCTCTCTCACATTATTAAATGGACAAAGTTATTTTACTCTTTGCAATGTTATTTATTCTAAAAAGGTAAATTACAAGCACCCCTGAGATATGATCAAATTACAAAAAAATCCCTCATGTTTGGATAACTATATCTATCCCCTCAATTATGAATTTTCTTACATCTCCACTCTCATGGATTCAAATTCAACATAATCATCTAGATTCCGTGGAATGTTCTCTAATTTGTTCTCATTTTGTGCAAAAATACAATTTCTGATGCACCACAATCTGATATATACATGCCAAAAAACACATCTCATGATGATCATCTAGCTTCAAAATTCGGAGCTCGAATGGGATAATACGGGTCCAAAATTGAGAATATTCAATATAATCTAGAAGATTCCACTAAATTTAAAACCGAATAGTAGACGTGTAAGAAGATTTATAGTTGAGGGGTGGTTGTAATTACCCAAACAGAAGGGATCTTTTTGTAATTTGCCAATACCTCAGGGGTGTGGTTGTAATTTACCCTTTCAAAAATTAAAAAAACATTTATTGAAATTTTTAATACTTGTTATATTTATTAGAAACATGGGTGGTATTGCAAAACTGGAAAGTGACTATTATTAGAATTGGACCAAGTTGATATATGGACTTTAAATAAGATTATTTATTTAATTAAACAAATAGAATAGGGACATAAATGTAAAGATCACTCAATATTGGGTGCTTCCACATAAATATCATAAAAATTAGCGTCGTCTTCTTCACCTTCCCCACACACACTCTCCACTCTGATATTTATTTTCATTCACCATCACCATCATCATCTGATCATCTTCTCTGAATCACTCGTTACCACCAATCGAAAAACAGCCGTAGAAATTACCTTTTTCGCTTTTTCTGATTTTGTCCATTTCTTCTTCGACTAATATCTCCCCACTGGTATATTCCTCTCCATTCCGCTCCTTAAAATGGCGCAATTACTTTTGGTTTCGCAGTAATTGTCCCTGCATTTCTTAGATTCTCTCATTTTCGTTCATACATCGGCCGTAAATCTGGTAATTCATTGTTTCTCTGCTTTAATTTCGTATTTTTTGTTTTTTTTTTTTTTTGTGTGTGTTTTCTACTGTAGTTTCATCATGTTGTTGCATGTGTTTTTTTGTAGCCGAATATTCTTACCATTGTTTACGATTTACACAGTTTGATTCGAGATTCTGCTGAATCTTCTTCTAATGGATGAAATATTCTAGTTGCTGTCAAATTTATTAATTTTTGATTTTATCATTTTTTTCTGCATCTCGTTTGCAGGTGGTGTATTTTAAGACGCCCGTAGAAATTCGTAGCGATGGCAGAAGCTACTGTGAAGACCAACGGTGCTGCAACTGCTAAGGCTAAAATTTTGGAGAAAATTCCACCGATTGCGCATCCACTGGCTAAAGCGGCGACCGAGATTGCTTCCAATATCAATTACCATGCTCAGTATAGCCCTCATTTTTCTCCCTTCAAGTTCGAGCCAGAGCAAGCATACTATGCTACTGCAGAAAGCGTTCATGATCAGCTGATCAAGGTATTTTGTGTAGTCATTTCGTGTTTTGTTGACTTGAGGACAAAGAGATTTGTATTGTTGTTTGTTGAACTGATTTATGTGTAATTTTCTTGATGAAAAAAATTGCGAAATAAAGTGGGATTGTTCAATTTTGGTTTCATAAGAATATGTAATAATTACTTGGTCGAGTGATAAGCTATCACTTCTTTGTATGGTATTGCTTTGATTGTTGCAATGGTTTTTATATTTTTTTCCTAAGAATTGGCTAGAGCGATTAGACTAATTGTCATTTTGGTTATCTGTTTGAAGCAGTAAGAACTCTGTTTATTAGTTTTTGAGAGCCGTATCAGTTTCAAAACTGATGTTTCTCGTGTAGCAATTTTTCGGTTGATTAATTAAACTAGATTATTATGTTCTAAGAATTACTCTGATTATTATGCAGCAATGGAATGAGACGTATAGTCACTATCACCAAGTTAATCCTAAGCAAACATACTATTTGTCTATGGAATATCTCCAAGGCCGAGCTCTGACCAACGCAGTTGGAAACCTAGATCTTCAAGTTGCATATGCTGATGCTTTAAAGCAACTGGGTCATGACCTCGAGAACATAGTAGAGCAGGTAATCTCATATACTCCTTTACATGTTAAAAATTGGTTCTGCCAGTATTTACGTTATTCATCAGCAACTGGGTCATGACCTCGAGAACATAGTAGAGCAGGTAATCTCATATACTCCTTTAATATAGTCCTCTCTGTTTGCCTTCGTTTCATTTGTTACTCAATTTGACGACTTCATCCGGGAAGATTTGTTTAAGTTAAATTATATTAAATGCTACTGTTGTGAGCATTTAATACAATTTTCTCTTTCCTATTTACGTCCCAATAGATTGTGACATGTGAGGGTGTTTTAATTGAATATTGTAGGAGAAAGATGCTGCACTAGGAAATGGTGGTCTTGGGAGGCTTGCCTCTTGTTTTCTTGACTCAATGGCTACATTGAACTTACCTGCGTGGGGGTATGGTTTGAGGTACAGATATGGTCTATTCAAGCAGCGAATCACCAAAGCAGGCCAAGAGGAAATTGCAGAAGATTGGTTGGAGGTTAGCTGTCACTTAAAACATAGTTAAATTCGCTCCCTAATTTCTGGAAAAAACTGTAAGCCTTCGCTTCCTGGTAAACTAATGCAGAAGTTCAGCCCCTGGGAAGTCGTCAGACACGATGTTGTCTTCCCTATAAGATTTTTCGGTCAAGTTGAGGTCAATCCCAATGGCTCGTAAGTGCAACAGAAAAATTCTCTTGATTTCTTAAATTGTTAGTTTCTTAGTGTACGGATATAATTAACACTGACCCGTTTCTTCAGGAATATTTATTCATGCATTTCTTTTTTTTTTTTTTTTCTAAAATGTCTTTAGTCGAAAATGGGTGGGTGGAGAGGTCATACAAGCTCTTGCATATGATGTACCAATTCCGGGATACAAAACAAAGAACACCAACAGTCTTCGACTATGGGAGGCCAAAGCTAGTTCTAATGACTTCAACTTATTTCAGTTTAACGAAGGAGAATATGAATCTGCTGCTCTACTTCATTCAAGCGCGCAGCAGGTGAAGAGTTGTTTATGTTTCCAGTCGCAATATATTCGAGCATGTGAAATTTTATGCTAATAAAATTATATTTTCTAACTCTCTTTGGAAAATTATGTGGCATGTGTATATGTATGCAGATTTGTGCTGTTCTATACCCTGGAGATGCCACCGAAAATGGGAAACTTTTACGATTGAAGCAGCAGTATTTCTTGTGCAGTGCATCACTTCGGGTCTGCTACTATCTTATTCCCTTTTTGGTGTTTGTTTTATGCATTTCTGTTCATCATATTGTTTTCGTTGTATTAAGTTTTTGTTGGAAATTACATTTGAAAAGGTTTGACAACCAAGTCATTCACATTAGGGAAGAATCCAGTTTTTAGCTGTGATCACATGAAACAAAATTGATTGATATTAATGGCTAGATTCCTTTTGCACTACGCATATAAAGAGTGTTGGAAGTGCTAAAAGATTCACTTTCGCCACAGATTCACAACAATATCTATGAATAAAAGGCCCAACTTGGTTAGTGTGTGAAACATTGGAGCTCTTTTTGCAAAATCCTAATTCTAAAAATAAACAACACGGATAAATTGTTTAAGTATATTTCATCTTATTGGTAGTGAATATCACACCTTAGAATTTAAGGAGAGCCACTCCCTTGAAAATAGTGTTCCAAATGTGTTTTCTAAGATATTTATTGGGTTTATTGCATTTAGCACCTCTGTGTTCACTCTACTTAGCAAAAAACTCACCGTGTTATAACTATTAGCAAAACCCCTCCTATGATTCAATTTTATTAGCAAGCTACACCTAAAATAGGACCATTTAGGGGGCTGCGTGCTAAAAAAATGAATTATAGGGTTTTTTTACTAGTATTTACAACATGAGGAGTTTTTTATCAATTCAGTATAAAACTTGGGGTACTAAATGCAATACACTGAATATTTATTACTTCCAGTAATGATGATAGGTCAGTCAGCCAAAGTTTACTCAATCTGCTGTTCTCTAACACAAGTAACAATGTTTCCAGGATATAATTGCTCGATTTAAGGAGAGGAATGGTGAAAAGGAAATCCAGTGGTCTGAATTTCCCTCTAAGGTTGCAGTGCAACTAAATGACACACATCCTACTCTTGCAATTCCAGAGCTGATGCGTGTGCTAATGGATGATGAAGGCCTCGGATGGGACGAAGCCTGGGACATCACCTCTAAGTGATTGTTTTATAACTATTTTATTATAAATTCATCTTTTAGTATAGCTCTGTTTTTGGATCTGACGATGTGTGTATTCTAACAGGACAGTAGCCTATACAAATCATACAGTCCTTCCGGAAGCCCTGGAGAAATGGTCACAAGCTGTCATGTGGAAACTCCTTCCACGTCATATGGAAATCATTACAGAAATAGACAAGAGGGTATTTATCGTATTCTCTAATTTTGTTCTACCTATTCACCAAATCGACTTTAGTGTACTGATTAGCTTGTTGCTTTACAGTTTATTGCGCTGATAAAGTCAACTAGACCTGACCTCGAGAGCAAACTTTCCAGTCTATGTATTTTGGATAACAACCCACAAAAAGCAGTTGTGCGTATGGCCAACTTGTGTGTGGTGTCAGCACACACGGTAAGAGCTTAGTCATGTGTTGAATAAGATATTTATGTTGCAGCATTTGTCATGAAGTTTAGCATGTGAATCTTTGTTCATCCTCTTCTTGCAGGTGAACGGTGTTGCACAGCTGCACAGTGACATATTAAAGGACGAGTTATTTGCTGATTATGTCTCTATTTGGCCTACCAAATTCCAAAACAAAACCAATGGTATAACTCCTCGCCGATGGCTCAAATTCTGCAATCCCGAGCTTAGTCAAATTATCACCAAATGGTTAAAAACGGATAAATGGGTGACTAATCTTGACCTACTAACAAATCTGCGTCAAGTAAGTAGCACGAACAACATTCCAAAAATAATTTTGTCCACTTTTTCGTTGTTATCATCTTTGTTATTGGATTGGTTTTATATTGACTCTATTTTCCAAAAAGTTTGCTGACAATTCAGAACTCCAAAGCGAGTGGGAATCAGCTAAGCTGGCAAGCAAAAAGCGATTGGCAAATTACGTACTGCAGGTTACTGGTGTGAGCATTGACCCAAATTCTCTCTTTGATATTCAAGTGAAGCGCATCCATGAATATAAGAGGCAGCTGTTAAACATTTTGGGTGCTGTCTATAGGTACAAGAAATTGAAGGTGAGTCATAAATAAGTTCTTGAGCCCTGTGCTATATCTATTCAGTTGATGTTGGGTGCTATTTATCATTCTTGTTAGCATGTGCTTTAATTAAGTTTTATCATTTTTCTTCCAAGTCGTAATCTACAGTGTACTATCTTAAACATAGTCATTGCGTTGTAACTTAGTGGATTATGTGTATCAATGCAGGAAATGAACCCTGAAGATCGTAAAAAGACAACACCTCGTACCATCATGATTGGAGGAAAAGCATTTGCAACATATACAAATGCTATAAGAATAGTTAAGCTCGTAAATGATGTTGGTGATGTTGTTAACAGTGACCCGGAAGTCAATAACTTTTTAAAGGTATATGTCTTGGTATTTCTATTCATTAACATGCCTTTCTTAATAAATAACTTTTTTTGTCTATTATTTAATTTCCTAATGATTTTGAATGTTTGCAGATCGTTTTCGTCCCGAATTACAATGTGTCGGTGGCAGAGATGCTTATTCCAGGGAGTGAACTATCACAGCATATCAGCACAGCTGGGATGGAGGCAAGTGGCACAAGTAACATGAAATTTGCTCTGAATGGATGCCTCATTATCGGAACATTAGATGGTGCTAACGTTGAAATCAGAGAAGAAATTGGGGAGTCAAATTTCTTTCTTTTTGGTGCCACAGCTGATCAAGTTCCTCGCTTGCGTAAAGAGAGAGAAAACGGAATGGTAAACTTTTCATACGTTCATTCCAAGAGTGATTCTCCACATCCATTTTGCCTTTCTGGCTAGATTTTATTTTAAAAAGGAAAAATCGACTTTTAAATTTAACGTCTCGTCTGTTCTGATTGTGTAGTTCAAACCAGACCCTCGGTTTGAAGAGGCGAAACAGTTTATAAGATCTGGAGCATTTGGAAGCTATGACTATAACCCACTGCTCGATTCACTTGAGGGAGATTCTGGTTATGGACGTGGTGACTACTTTCTCGTTGGTTACGACTTCCCAAGCTACATGGATGCCCAAGAAAGAGTCGATGAAGCATACAAGTAAGTAGCCTAGAGAAACCACAATCTTCCCACTCCGTCATATTTCTATAATGTGGGCTTAAATTTCATCGTCTCTTGTTTAATCGATTTGGCAATTTTTGTATAATAAGTAATAGAGATTGGAACAGAACTGATATTGACGCTATGATTGTTTTTATATATTGATGCAGGGACAGAAAGAGATGGACAAAGATGTCGATACTCAGCACTGCCGGAAGTGGAAAATTTAGCAGTGATCGAACAATTGGGCAGTATGCAAAAGAGATCTGGAAGATAAACGAGTGTGCGGTGCCATCAGCTTAGAAAGTTATTTCAATAATACATAATAAAGAATCAGGGTAAGATGCTTTCCTGTGTTGTATTTGCCGCCTTGTCTCGGACAAGGGAATATTCCGTCCACGATATGTAATAATATGTTCATTTCTTGCTTTTTCACTACTTCAAAACGAAAATCTCCAATAAGTGTTCCTTTTTTTTCGCATGACAATGAAATGTCACGTTGTCTTTTTTATATATTAGAAATGTCATATTGTCGTGTTTACCACATTGTTTCATATTGTCGTGTTTACCACATTGTTGTTCAATTACACAGGTTCTCCATTTTCAGTTACTGTTACGCCAGCCTGACATCATCCAATGGACAATCTTCTTGCATTTTTGAAAAAGAAAAAAAAAATGTTCACAATAGCATATATAAATTTTTTTAAAAAAAAATCCAATTAAGCAAAAACAACAGTAAAAAATAAAGCAGGTCACGAATAAGGGAGCAGCCATAACAATACATGAATAGTACATTCACTGTTCAACAAACTTGAGCTGCAACGAAACTATGAACCTTAACAACAACGCCCATCGTTAGATCTCATTGTAGAGCTAAACGTTTGTTCACGTACCTAATCACAGAACTGATTATCCAAGTATAACTACGACAAACATGGAAATGAAACCTATGGGGAGGGTTTGGTAGGAGTAACCGCACGAGTAGACGATGAAGAAGTAGCACTTGGACTCCTAGTGTGTCTTCTTGAAGAGCGGCTGTCACGTGATTCATAAGACCGCTTCGAACGACAACGGGATACGCTCCGCTTCCCATCATACTTGTTCCTCCTTGACCTTGATCTTGATCTTCCCCTCGGAGATGGAGACACACTTTCTGAGTAGCAACTCCTCGGTGACATGCTTCGTGAGTAGTAACTCCCACCAGGCGAATAGCTTGTACGACGCCCCCTATGCCTAGGTGAAATACTTCGGTCAGCATTATATCGGCTTCTGCCTCTACCATAGTAACGGTCATCAGGAGAGTAATCCCGTAAAGACCTATATCTTGTATCGGGGGAGTAATCCCTGTTATAGCTTCTTCTGTAGTAACGGTCATTGGGTGAGTAGTCGTGCGAGCGCTCACGCCTCCTCCTCAAAGGAGACCTGCTATCATACGATGGAGAGCGACGCCTTGAATAACATCTTTCATCTGGAGAATGTGACGACCTACGACAACGCCTTGAATAGGCCGGTGAGTATGATCTTCGTCTACCTCCATAGTAAGGAGAGTATGATCTGCTCCGACTCCTGCTCCTGCCTCTGCTCGGAGAGCGACTTCTTGAATAAGGTGAGTAGCTCGGAGAACGACGACCACCCCCTAAATAGGCAAGACAACAATTTTTCATAAAGTTGTTTTACAAGTATAAACAGTTACGATAGAACAACAAATGACTAACTATGAGCATGCATATCTCACCACGAACTGTTTTCAGCCCAAGATACCTTCCTGGAGTAGGTGTTCGCCCCCTCCCTCGTTTAGCCTGCAAAACGGAGTATTTGATAACCCATCAGAGTTACTTCCTCCAAGACTCGTAATTAATGGCATTATTCAAACAACAGGGTCGAAAGATAACGCTACAAAAACTGAATACCACAAAACACAAGAGAAAAAGAAGAAATTCAGGGCACACAACCCTCAGTAATAACAGTCTGCTATTTGCTTCATGTATTTGATTTGAATTTGATTTGATTAGTTTGATGAAGAGCTGCTACACACAGCTACCCTGTTGCCAAAGAAACTTCAGGCAAGAAGATAGATAGCATAAACTTTTGAACCGAACTTAATATATAAAAAACGATACAATTAAATATTGAACGACCACAAAATGCATGCATCAATGGCCTCAAAAGAGACAGTTTACCTTCTCGACAGTAATAACCCTGCCTTCAAAGACAGTTCGATCCAAGTACTTGATACAGCGATCAGCCTCTTCCAAAGTCGACATAGTCACAAAACCAAACCCGCGAGATTCCCTCGTCCTTGGATCAATAACCAGATGAACATTCTCAACCTAAACAAAAAATAGTCGTACATTTACAATCAAAACGCGACACAGATTATTTTATCACAGTGGCAGAGCACTATCCAAACTTCAAGAAAATTTAGTTCATAGTAACAAAATCAAGAATGGATACACGAATAAACCGCAGAGCTAATATGTAAGACACATTACCTTTCCTTCGGTTGAAAAATGCTTCTCAATGTCCCTCTTCGTGACCCGGGATGGAAGTCCTGTCACGTACAAATTATTTCCGGGATTTTCGGCGTCACTCGAGTCACAGCTTCTGCATAATTTATTCAACAATAAAGATAAATCAGATAATCCCATGCAAAATATGAAATTTCAAAAATAGGAGGCAAAATAAAAAAACTGAGGTAACCAAGCTCTAGAAAGTTACCTTGATCTGCTCCTTGACGGAGATCTGGATACCGACCTGCTGTGGCGCCCGTAAGGCGAAGGCGAATCATAGTACCTATAAAAATGTGTTCAAACACATAAATAGAAACTACATTTAACAAATACTTTAATTATAACAACTGCGTTAGTTAGGCAGTTGGTTCGCACCTCGATCTTCTGGAGTACGACATCTGCACAAACATTCAAAGAAAAAAAAGCAATCAATTACATCAGAACAAATGAGGAGTGAATAAGCAACTCACAAATACTGCATGACTGAAGAACCACATATCAAAATACCTCTACAAAAAGAAGGGCAAAATACGGCGCAAAATACGGCCACCCGTGAAGTAAGCTCAAATTACGAAAAACAAACCCCTCATTTTTTTGATAATAACAATCACCAATCAGCCATATATTGTCTTACACGGTGCCAGATTTACCTACTAAAGGAAAAGTTTTTTCGTAAGACAAAGTATAGTTGATGAATGGTTGTAATTATCCAAGAGAGGTTTTTTTCGTAATTCGGGTGGCCGTAAATACAAATTGTTAAAAAAAAAAAAAAAAAAAAAAAATAGATATACAAAGTCTTGCAATTGCTAACAATTTCAGAAGAGACCATAACTGTATGTTGGCAGTTTTCATACTTTAAAACAAAAGAGAATTTCCTGCAGTTCGTCCTGATCGAAGAAAATTAGACTTCAGAAATGTATAAGAAAGCGATGAACCAATCACATATCTTCATTTCCGAAACAAAGAATTAATCCAATCATTTTACATCATCCGAGAAATCCACTAAAAAAAACACAAATGGATCAACGGATCGGGATCCGGTTGAATTCCGACTATATCGCTACACAGCAGGCCACAAATTCAAATGTCCCTTTTGAAATTTATTAATTCAAAGAAAAAAAAAAGGTAAAATGATTCAATTTAATCTGATAGCGAAAATCACCTTAACAGCCGTCTGCGTTTCGACCGTTCTTCGTATCTTCTCTCTCTAACTCTCTCTCTCTCTCTCTCTCTCTCTGGGCGTCTGTTGGTGGATGTCTCTGGAATGTGGAAACAGAATAAGCGAGACTATATAAAGAGTGCAACGAAGTTTCTGGAGATGCTGACGTCAATTATGTCAAATGTATAATTTTTAAGTATAATTCATTTTAACCCTTCTATTATCTATTTCGTCTCAAATAACCCCTCGGTATATATTTAATTGAGAGATCCACTCCATGAAGTATGTTGATTTGAGATTTGATTAGCGGATTGGGGAACAAATTTTGGGTTAATTTCATTTTGCACCCCACAAGTATAACTGATTGGTGGTTTCCACCCTGATATTTTAAAACTGATAAAGTTCACCGTCAAATTATATGTTCCATATCAAAATGACCCTTTAATCTTTGCACAAAAAAAGAAGAAAAAGAAAAAAAATGGGAACCTTTCATCTATTTCTTGTGAGATTTTCATCACAAAAATTCAAAATAGTGATATTACTATTCTAACCCTCGATAGAAAAGGCAATAATATCCTTGAGCACTCAAATGACGATTTTAGCCCTGAATTTTTTTTTTTTTTTTCGAAAATACCCTACTTCACTCTCAAAACTTCAAGGAGACTATCGCGATCAAGCCCTTCTTCACCTCCTTGCTCCGAAACATATGCCTAAGTGCTCGGTTGAAGACGGCGCCCCGGGTTTACATCTAGGGTAGTTTTTCCCATGCCCCCAAAAATCCGAGCGACGACTTTGATATTAATTAATATCACTCATTATCCATGCTCCACTAGTTACGCATATGACCCCCTCAATTATGAGGATGATGAGGAGTATTATGACGATGAATAATATGAAGCAGTGTTTAGCCAAAAACCGTCCGAAGAGTATTGAAATTTGTACTCCCGGTCTCGAGCTCCACAGTATGGTTCTACTGCTAAAAGTAGGCACCGACGTAGTTGATGGAGAGTGATTTGGCCAATCGATTGTTAACCGTAAGAACGGCCAAGTAAAGATGGACCAAGCCCAAGCCTTGTGAAGAGAAGGCACCCAGGCCCATATAGGCCATGGTGAGATGGGCCCTGTTGCGGATAAGGCCAAGACAAAAGTCCAACGAGGCTCGTTCGCCAGGGTTAGCCAAGCAGTCCACTTAAACCCCACAAGGGTGAAGCCGATGAGGTAAGTGGCGACCAAGCCAGCTGCCCGTTGACAAAACGTGATGAAAGCATCATGCCATAAATATATAGTTCGAATATAATATGTAAACTAGTATCATTTAATAGATGATAGAGGATCTTAATTGATACCAAAATGGGGATCTTCTCTATTATATATAAGGCACATAAGAAAACTACATTAGGGTTACGTTAATAAAAAAGTTTCAATAATAACCTTTTGATACCCTATTCCAAGACTCTCTCTTATATTTATTATTTTTCGTTCGTTATTTTCACCACCGCCGGTCTAAGATCCGACGTCCGGTGTACTTTCCGACGATTTAAAATGAGTAGAACTTGGAGTGAGGTCTTGAGGACATAGATACTACGTCATTAGTATTCCTTAGACTCGATAGGTTTTGAATTTTTGAAATTTTCCTTTATAACACTTGTGGGTTCACGTTATTCTTTCGAATTTTTGGCTATAAAACAGTTCGTTTAATGGAAAAAGAAAAAAAAAACATCAACTAATGAAATGATGACTTTGTTGAAATAAATAGGGTAAATTACACTCACACTCCTGAAATATACTGAAATAACTTTAAGGTCCCTGTGGTATCAGTAATTACGCTCACCCCCTTGAAACCCTGAACATAGTTAGAAACTCTAATGAGATAATGTATAGATAAGTTGTTCCAATAGAGTTCTAACGGACTATTACTTTTAGTAAGTGGTGGAGACAACATAGAGCTAGGGGGTGACATGGCTCCCCTAATATTTCTTAAATCACCAATAGCGCTATGTTATCTCTACCACTTTCTGAAACTAATAGTTCGTAAGAAACCTATCGGAATAACGTATCTAATGCATTATCCCATTAGAGTTTCTAACTATGTTTCACGGGATGAGTGTAATTATCGATGCCACAAAGACCTTAAAGTTATTTCATCATACCTGAGGGGTGTGGGTGTAATTTATCCAAATAAATAAATAAATTTTACTACAAAATGCAAAATCCACTAGCAAAGTACGGAATTTGGGATATCATTATATATAAAAGAAAGAAACGTTATGACAACCTAAGAAAATCTTAATGACATATTTGTAATTTTTTAAAATTCATTATTATTATTTATTTATTTTCATTTTCTATTTTTTCAGCTCTTTTTTTTGTTTTTTTTTTCATAGCAAATCAAATTTGCAAATCGTGTAGCAAATTCTGAGCCCCTCGGATAGTCTTTTTTTCTTTTTTTTTTCTTTTGTAACTAGAATTTTAGCCCATGCGATGCACGAGATTGGAGTAAAATTAATACAAATTAAAGTTCAATTTAAACGACAAAATTGAGGTTTCAATTCGTTTTGATATTTTGCTATATGTATTGATGATAATGCCCAATTCATAAACTTTTCTCGTCATATTTATTAATTTAACTATACGATTTTGTTGTAATACGGCTGTATATTTATCTTATCTCGGTTAAGGTGGAAGTCTGACGAATTTTCTTCTCAGGGAATACCGATGAAACCGGGCTCAATTTATATAAAGACGTTACCTCTGTATATACAATTAACACAATGGATAGTTTAGCATTACCATTTAATTGTCTAATGAGAATTACCTCTGATCGGTAATATGATATTTTAAACCCTAAAAGACACAATTTTTTCAAGGAAAAATGAGGGATAACCCCCTCATTAGGTAAAATAATATAGTCTGGACCCAATTTATAATTACCCATTTGTAAGCAAACCCATTTAATATTTTCTGAATTGTGTGACCCCAGCTTATGTTAATGCCCATTTTACCCTTTTTAGTCCATATTTTTCTCCTAATTCCTCTCCATTCTTCTTATTTCTCTCTTATCCGTCATTTTATATACTCTATTCATTTCTCTCTATTCTGTGTTGTGCACTCTGATAAAACAAATTTTCATGGGAAACAAATATTTATGAGTCAACAAATAGTGCGACCATAGATTTGTAGATCGAAGAAACAAGCTTGTTAACAAACTCCATTTTTGAGTAATCAACCATAGAAGAATTCTGAACCGTCGCATATGGTCGTAGCGTTTCTTTGATTTCAGCGTCACTGAAATTAGGGAAATTTTCAGTGATTCATGTATGAAAAATAACATAATTAATCAAACAACTATTAAATCTGCAACATATCTAAATGAAAATCGATTGTCGATTTCAGGCTTACCGTTGCATAGGATTTCTGTAGGAGACTTCGATTTATCCTTCGAAGACGCTGAGAAGGGTGAAAAACATAAATTGTGTTGTAAAATCACAAAAATTAGTTTAATAGAAGTGGAGGGGATCCATGAATGTATAGGAAATTACCTCTCTTCAATTTGCCAGCTTTCACCATTGTTGTCGGCCTGTATTTCTCTGCAATTTGTACAAATCTCAGTTTTTTTTTTGTGAACAAATGTAGCAAACCAGTGTATTGTTGGAACCGGGAAAGGATCGTATATATTTTGCAGAGGCGAAGAGATATGAAGGTTGGTAGCCTAATTGACAGTGTCACCGGGTAGTGGGGCCCGCATATACTATCTCAAATCTTTATTGAAGAAAATATTAATTGTATTTTGTCAATTTCCCTTGGAAGTTCCATCAACGAGGATAAACTTATGTGGCATTATAGCCGAAACGGATTGTTTTACGTTTGTAGTGCCTATTACATTGATGTTCAGATGGAGAAAGAAAAAGATGGATCGAATTTAGCTTCCAGTTCTTCGTCGAATTTATCGGGTTCTTACAAATGGCTATGGATTTTGAAACTTCTCAGTAAATATTTTTTTTTGTGGCGGTGATTTTGAAAATCTCCTTCCTACTCGATTAAATCTTATTAAACGTAAAATCATTGAGTCAGGATCATGTGATTTATGCAATGCAGGAGATGAGGATGTGTGACATTGCCTAACTCTCTGCACCTTCGTTAGACAAGGTTAGGCATTGAGTGGGGTACCATATTTGATCCATTGGCCAAAGGAGCAATCGGTTATTGAATGGTTTTTATGGATGAAACAACGTCAAGATAGTGTACATTTTGAGTATTGTGTGGTTCTATGTTGGGCGATTTGGAACGCTAGAAATAAGAAACTTTTCGAGGAAATGAGTAGATCGCCTACGGATATTATTTTATTTGCGAAAAAGTTTATATCGGATATGCGTAGCCTTACTTTAGTAGTTCTTATTTCAAGTCCACTTTACTCTAGTAGAAGATCAACTATTCGGTGGGAGGCACCTCCTAGGGGTGTCGTGAAAATCAATTTTGATACTTATCTGTGTTCCATTGATAATGGATGTGGTTTGGCCAGAGATTTTGATGGAAGATGTGTTGGATGGTATTCTATTAGTTGTAAACAATATTTTGATTCAGTCACAACTGAGGCAATGGCAGCTTTGAAAGCTTTGGAATTTGCTCGCGATCATGATTTTCGTCGAGTTGCATTGGAGGGTGATTCAAGTATCATTGTAGCAGCAATTCGTGGTGAAGACGATTCATACACAAGGATCAACGACATTAAACGGCTAGCTACTACTTTTGAAGAGTTTCATATTTACCATATTTTGAGGGAAGGGATATTGCAGCTCATGAAATTGCTAAACTATCTGCTTGGGTCCTTGTAGCTCTAATATTATTCCATATTTCATTAAGGATATTGTATCCTTTGAATTTCCAAATAAGGGTAGACGTGTTAGACAGTACATAATTGGGATTGGGAGATGGTTTTAATTACCCATACAGGAGAAGGGGTAAAGGGTTCGTAATTCGACCTTCCCTTAAGGGTTGGCCGTGATTTGTTTTTTTATAAGTACCATTTCAAACTAAAAGAACTGTTTAGGTTGAAACCAAGGCCTAAGAATACCCAAGATTAGTACCACACTCAATTATGTTTTGATATGAGAAGACAATTCAACTTAGAAAACACAAAAATTGAAACCAAGAATCTCAAAACATATCCAAACATATGGATAAAATGAACACCAAACTGCACTCATCATCATCATCATCAAGAATGACCAAAATCACCCACTCCTATTTGGCTTGTCAGTCTTTACATCCACCTGCACACAAAAAAAAAAAAAAAAAAAAAAAATGATCTCTGTTTAATACGTATTTGTAAAAATTCGTATTTAAAAAAAAAAAAAAGGATGTACCGTATCATCAGAAGCAGCTGGAACCCAGTCGTTAGTAGCAGGGTTTCCCCGACACGAGGCATGACTTTCACTAGCATAATCGGGTTCTAGGCTGAAGCCCTTCTTCCCCTTTGCGTCGTCCACTTTTATGAACCCCGTTCCGGTCTAACAATATTGCAATAAAAAATGCATCTTTAGAATTGAATTGTTCAATGTGTTAATTTTAAGGATTTTATAATCTAAATCATTATAAATCGACGGATCTTTTAAATTCAACTTTGGCATTTTCGGTCTATATATCTCTATGTTTAGTTGCGAGAATATCACAGATCTGCACGCAATTACACACATATACATGTTGTTGATGTTTTTAAAATGAGTAATTATCAGTACACGTGCATCTCGTGTATTTAATAGGTATAGCATTAAACAAACCGTTATTTCATTATCGATATTCCAACACTTACAAAAAAATCTTCTCCCTAAACAAATTATTTGAAGATAAACTGAAATATCAAGAAAATAAGTGAATATTATTTAGTACCGTGTGATGCTGCTTGTCGACGCCATTGAGATCCTTGTAATATTGTGTTTCCGTGAACTCCTCTGCAACTTTGCTTCCACTATAAACAAGTTTCTACATTACAAAAAATAAATATAATTTGCAGTTAACAGACCTCTATAAATTAATACAATCGGAACTAACAAAATTTTATTAATCTAGCGAAATATTAAATTATCGAACTAATAATTTAATATGTTTTCATCGAATCGAGATTGAGATAAATTATTATTTAAGCGGAGGTTATTAATTTATCGAGATTCTACTACAGTAGTTACCTATGTTTTGGATATCGGGTGTAATCTTTTCTCTCCAACAATATACCCGTTTATCAAACAACCAAAATAACAAAATACATATAAAGATTTGCGAAAAATATTTGTAACTCCAAAAGTAAGTTGAATATTTTGAAGGGTAAAATTCATTTTGTATCTTTGTACTACATGTATTATTTACTCCCATGTATAGAAAACATCAAATGCCCCCTTATTTGTGACCGTCAATGATTAAATCTTTAACGCTGTTAGACTTGAACGTGCACTGACTCTTTTTACACCACTTTATATTTCATAAAATCCCTAAATTTGTTTTCGGAAAAATAAGACATAATGTATGGATGTAAGACATGATTGTTGAAAATTTGAACTATTTGAAGATATTTAAGATGGACAACATTAGGGAAATAAACATAACTAAATGCAAGAATTCAAGAACAAAAGGACCGAAAAATAGTGAGGTTAAGCGCTGAAAAAAAGTTAAAAAATATGGTGAAATAATGCTAAAACTAAACAATATAGATATTATATTGGGTGTATTTTTGTCAGAAAAAAACCAACCGTTCTTTGCAACGGTCAGTCAAAGGGTTTGACCAATGGAATTAGGAAAAAAGGCTAACAATCGGGGCCATCGGAGGTTTTCTATACATCAGGGTACTGTAAATGATACATTTCTCATAGAATAGGGGTGAAAAATAAATTTTACCCATTATTTTAACTAGATATAGAGTACTCTACATAAAACTAGGGGTGGGTTTGATAGGGCAACCATACCAAACCCCTCGAATCACTACCATTATCGAAATTTCGGTATTATGAAATTCATGACCATTGCCCTACCAAAAACTTCGGTATACCGAAATTCGGTACACCAAAAGTTCGATACGGTAGGGTATGGTAATGGTAAATTGGTAATTACCAATTTATGTTATCAACTATTTAAGTCTAAATTCAATATCATTTTTTTCAAAGAATATTTTTCAAAGCAATTCAAGGTATACTTGTTTAAAATATACAAAACTAGTTTTTAAAATATAAGTGCTCTAAATATATGTTCTTAATTTACCTAATATAAAATATTTCTTAAATAAAATTATAATTTAAACACTTTTAAGATCAATTATATCATCAATAATGAAAGCAATTTAAAATATTTTTGACATAGCTAAAGAATATAATTAATTTTAACTAATAGCAATTATTAGTTAGGATATTATGTTCATCTTTTATATATAATAAATGAATTATTAAAATAAAATTTTATTTATTAATAATAATTCGGTAAAAATATTTCGATAGGGTTCGGTGGTGTAATGTAATCTTGTAATCTCTATGTTAACCAAATTACACATAAATACATACCAAAATTGAGCATCCAATTGAGTATTTTATACCTGAGAGTCTTCCTTCTCGAGATGTTGGAATTCTATGTATTCAGGAGTGAGCTGGTCATCAGCTGCGGGGTGAGCATCCACGTAGGCAGCAGAAGAAGAGGAATATTCGCTGCGTAGAGGCTTAGTGTGCCGCTTCGGCGCCACCCCGTCGAAGTAGTCTCGTGCGGCGGCCTCCGCTTTCGCCGCCTCCTCCCCCTCCATGTGTACATCGCTCCGGTTAGGCCTCACTTTCTCCATGATTTCTTTCTTTAATTAATATATCAATTTTTATATAATTTATTATTAGTACAAATGTTTAGAGAGAGAGAGAACGCACAACTAAACTATGATTTCATTTTGATGATATTTGTGTACCACTTATTCACATGAGTGTCACATTCTTCAGTGAATTAAAATTGTTTGGCTTGTATATATCATCCAAAGATAAGTGGGCCCATCACTTTTACAATTATTTATTGTCATTCAGCCATTGGCACATTGTAGATAAGCACTAGTACTTCTGTCTCTAGCTTTCTTTTTCTCTTTTATTATTTATTATTATATATTTTTTTTTGTGTTCGTATAACCCGAGCAACTGTTATCATATCTTTCATCGTTCCTATACTTTGCCTCTTGTACAATTTTTGTTCTTAAACAAGATGAAGTTGCAATTTTCATCCCTAAACATATCTATTTTATGATGTTTATGTCCCTTCAGCCATTTGTCCAGTTAGTATGGACAGAAAACCGCACGTGCGCGGCACGTGACATACAAAAGCACCTCCCCTCATAGCGTTCAGATTTTTAGAATAATTTCATAAATATCCAAATTCTCTGCAAAACCCAATTTTCGAAATCTCTCAATTCCTCATGAATTCATCATTGAAAGCACAATTAGAAAGTGGGCAATTCAAATTTTGAAGTTTCTTCAACGTAGGTAGCTAAGTTCAACACTTGCGGTCGTGGATTCGGATTTGGAATAAAAAATTAAAAATTTGTTGTTTTATATTGGGGAATGGAGCCTGAAGGATAAGTCAAAACAGTGGTTCTACAAAAGAAAAATCAAAAAAACCGATATGATGGCAAAGCAAGAAGATATGATGACAAAAGAGAAGAAGTTCTATGAAAGAAAAAAAAAATTTGGAGAATTTATTGCCCAGTACAACAATAGAATGAAGATCTTGAAAGTTCTTTTGGTTGTCTTAGGTTGTTTAATTTTAATTGTAATGATGAAAATAGTGGTTAGAATTTTCAGTGGTAAGTATTAGTGGTTAAGATGTAGTTGTTTGTGGTTAAGATATAGTTGTTTGTGGTTACAGTGTTTTTTTTTTTTTTTTTGTTCAATCTAATGTAAGTTTGAGTGAAACAAATTAGGGCTTTGGAAAAAGGGGCATTTGGATTTCAAGAGAGAATTATGGCATGTTCCGTTTACCTGTAATGCGCGATCTGAATGTTATGAGGAGGAGGGGGAGGTGCTTTTGTGTGTCACGTGCGGCGCACGTGCGATTTTCCGTCCATACTAACTGGACAAATGGACGGAGGGACAGAAACTGCATAAAAGTGACATGTTTAGGGACGAAAATTGTAACTTCATCTTGTTTAGGGACGAAAATCATGAAAATGACAAAGTATAGGGACGGAAAGTGTAATTATCCCATTTTAGGCACCACCCATTTTTTAGCTATTCGATTTAGGGATAGTTGATGGACCCCCCATTTAAGTAATATATCGGATTAACTATAAAGAAGATTACACCATTGGTGATATCTTGCAACTTTTATTTTAATGTTTGACGTACCCTCTCGAGTCTCGACCGTATAGAGTATTTATTATACCTATCACAAAATCAGATTTAGACTCTAGCCAACCACAATCGTCTCCTTGTATTTTATTCTTTTTTTATATTCGAATTTCAGCCTCATAATTTTTTGGCTAGACAGTAGTGTTTTTTGAAGTAATAACTTTTTTTTTCGACGGTCAACATGATGGTTTAACTACCGCTAATTCTTCTCGTCGCTCTTTCTTTTAATTGTAATTTACAAATGGGAGCTCTAGATATGTTCATGTTGTCGTTTTACAATGCAAGTGTATTACGACGTCAACAGTTCTTCTTCTACCTACTAATTTTATTGTTGTCGGAATTTGAATTACCCACCGTTAGATTCTTCTTGTCGAGATTTACCATTTGATGTTAATTTTGTTTAATTTTGATAGTCATATAAATTTCTGTGATTTTTTTTCCACTGCGCGCTCTACACCTTGGGTAGTTAACGGTGGCTAGAGTTTTGGTATAACGCGCTTGGAGCGAGGAGTTCTGGGTTGTTTGATCTAAAATTTGACAGTATTCGCAACTATGGCCTATATATATATATATATATATATATATATATATATATATATATATATATATATATATATATATAGTGTTTTGAAGCTTTGTCATTTTGTGCTAACTTGCACTAAATTTAATTGGAATAACATAATATTGCATTCAATGTCATTAGTCTTGTCTCCCCAAATAAAATAACTACTTCTTTTGGTTTTGCAATTGCAGCTTAATGGAAGTCATTGATCTTCTTCTTCAAGGTGCCAAAAATCTAGTTGAAGCTAGGGATGGCAATGGGTACGGGTTTGCCAGGTCTTAGACTCGGAACCGACCCTTTTGGGTCGTATGTGGGTAAGTTAAATGGTTCTGGGTCGGGTAATAGGTTTAAGTTTCTAGAACCAGATAGTTTTAGATCGGGTTACGGGTCTTATTGGACCCGACCCAGAACCGACCCGTATAAATATGTTATATTTTATAATTAATCAATATATAAAAATTAATTTATGATTTCATTTTTCAAACTTTCAATTTTGATCGTGTCTATTCTCAATTACACCATTTTTCACCATTTCATTTGTTTGAATCATTTCTTGTAAGTAACACATATCCATGTCGATCACCTCTAGCCGTCTTGCCTTTTGAACTTTACTTATTGTGGAAGTTAAATATAATTAATTATATAATTTTACTATTCAGTTTATATCATTTGTAGAAGTATTATAAAATATTGTATTTTATTTTTTAGATTATTTTATTAAAATATAGAAGCAAAATATTAAGAAAGTTCAATAATAATAACAAAAAAAAATTATGTTAACGTGTCTAGCGAGTTTGGCGGGTCAGAACCGTTTAATTTGGGTATTGGTTGGGCGGGTCTGGGTCTAAGCTGAACCGGGTTGGGGCGGGTCTGGGTTTTATCTTTTTTTACGGGTTGAGTCTCGGGGTTAGGCAAACTCGGTCCAGAACTGACCCGTTGCCTTCCCTAGTTAAAGTTGTAGACGAATTTGTCGGATTTGACATATGTTACAAGCTATAGACGGGTACATACTGCACATTACTACACATAACAATAATAAATATTAATATATATATATATATATATATATATATATATATATATATATATATATATATATATATATATATATATATATATATATATATATATATATATATATATATATATATATATATATATAAATAAATAAACAGACAAACAAATATTTATTATTATCATAAAAAATCACAAAAAAGTAATAAATGTAGATCCAGATATAGTCAATGTAGTTGGCGAATTTGTTGAATGTAATAAGGCGAAACTTGCATATGATCATTTTGCCTCTTCAGGCGGTATCCATGGGGATGAATAATCGTTTGGATTTCTCTAGTTTAATAAGGCGCCAAAGGTATGCCAAATGAGACCTTCGATTTGCAACACCTTTTCAATTTTAAATTTGATTGCAATTTATATTAGAAAATGGAAAAAATGGGTTTGTGAATATGGTAGTTAATTTTTTGTTGTATTCTAGGAGGTGATCCGGCCCAATTGCCCTAAGAACACCATTAAATAAAAGCTCAAGTAGTCCAAATGATTTAAAAGCCTCAAAGCCCACCAAGTTGTCACTTGTCCCATCACCATTTTTTATGTGGGATGGACGGCTAACAGATGGAACTAACTTTGCAGCTGAAACGACAGCAGAGACGGAAAGGCCTGCAGTGACAAAGACCGGGGAACCACTCACGTGGGACTCGAGAACGGTACGAGCCCAGTAGCAAAGTCTCTCTCTCTCTCCATGAGCTCTATCTCTCTACGATTGAGCTCTCATTCCACACAAATAAGACGGCTGGCCGCTCCAATCAGAAGCTCGTTGAGGACAACAAAAGACCCGCGGGGTCACATTATTCCCACGTGAGGGCATGGCCGAAAAAGTGAAAAGATGATCCTACCATCTTACCTAAAGGACAGGTATAAATAACAACCTTGAGATACAAGAACAATAGGTTCATACAATCACAATAATACATATTTTTGCTCTCCGTATACATATTTTTCTTCGGTATTCCGACTAACGTAATCATCAGAATGCTAACGCCGAGAAACTCCTATCAGTACTCTTTTTTCGCAGGTCCTCTGAGATGGGCTTGGGCTTTTCCACATACTTTCACCTATTACATTTACTTCCCTCTTTATTTGGCATCCAAAATTGATGGCCAATCTATATAAAATATAAAAGCAAATCTTCATAGCTTAAAATTTGATGTGACATTATTTATTCTAGTCTTAATAACATTGTGCCACCTATACTTTACTTTTTTTGCAGTTTGTCACCCTGACAATTTTTTAGTTTTTTTTTGCACGAACACATACAAACTCGTTATTTTGACTTACTTAACCACTTAGGGCGAATATTTCGGTGAGTCTTCCCAAACTCCGCCGCGCGCACGAAGCACATGACAAAGTACATGGGTTTTTTTGTCTTCCGAAAAATTGTTAGACTAGGTGACCAACAAGCCAACTTGTGACTGTGGTCTTTCAATTATTCTTGTAATAAATAATCATTTTTCGTATTAGAGATAAAACACCTTTTGGCATTTTATATTTTTGTCCCTTGCATAAGCATATATATAGTTCTTACAGTTGTTATAATTACTTATATTTGATCTAGTACGATCATGAAATATTTACTTAAGTAACATAACTGTTAAATCATGTTCCTAGTCGACGGGTTACTCCGCCATTGAGGATATCGAAATTTCCTATTAGAGACTAGCACTTAGTGTATGTGTATTGCATCTCATCAGTAAACGGTATTGTGATATCGGCATACATAAGTGGGTGCTGTAAGTTGACGAGTTCACTGAACTCCCTCATTCTAGAAATCTCTAAGTGGTTCTCAATAATTGAGTAGAGATCTCTATGATATAGTTGTACACCGTTAATCCTTAAGACCCAGACATCACCGTGACTTCACTAGAGGCCCAGCTGTATCGTGACTTGTCCCTGAGTTTCACCGAGGACCGCCCCAAGGGCCAGCGTTCGTGCAGTCTGAAATCTAGTGGAAGGTTTGTGCATTGTCATCGGGGATTCGATTGATAGAATAGTCTTGAATGTCCTGTGTGTTCTCATGGTTTGTAATCATTAAGTCTCTGGCCAGAGCTGACTAAGTGATGATTAGGAAAAATGACTCTCTAAGTTATGCACGTACCGATTACAACACTTAGAACAATCGCACAGTGATTTACTGCAAGCATGTTACGTGATGATGGCAAATTAATTATATGTATGTGTGTGTTTGTGTGTGTGTGTCTATATATATATATATATATATGTGTGTGTGTGTGTTTGTTATTTGCGCTGGAAGCAATAAGGTACGCAATTAATTACTATAATGTGCATGTGATTATATGTTAAATTCGTTTTTCATATAAAAGAAAATTGTTTTCCACTACGTATACGCGCCCAAAAAAATACCATATGAAGTGAAATTGAAAGTTTCAAGGATTCAATTGAACTTTGTCCAAATTCGAAATTAACTAAAATAAAAGCTTTGGTCTTCTTCTTCCATTCAATGGGAGTTTCTTTCCATTAATTAATTTGAAAGCTTGCTCTTCAAAATTTTCTCTCTCCTCTTCTTAGTAGTCCTATGATTTATTCAACTAATGGGCCAAGATATAGGTAGAGTCCAGGAAGAGTGACATTTCAAATCTTAGTTGTTCTATGAAAATTATGAGCCCGTCTAAATCCGAGCACTGAAATAAATGAATTGATCCTAATAACTTGTACTCTCATTTGAAACAATTCGGAAAACATCTTTTTTTTTTTTACAAGTGAATAAGTTGCAAAAAAAAGTGAATAAGTTGGTGAAGTTATCGTGTGAAAGCTTCTCCAATCACAAGAGGTAACACTTCAATATTTTCGGATCATATTAGTGTCAACCATATATTATTATGTTAACCATTAACCAAACAAACATAATAATAAAGAAAAAAAATGATGTGGTTGATAGTACTATTATTGTGTCGGCAGTAAAAAAACATAAGACAGAAGAAAAAAAATCAACGCTGCCGGTTAATGTCGGTTTCCAGCAATGGGAAAAATAATTTAAAAAAAAAGTCGAAATTGAATTTTTGTGGTCATAATTAATGAAATTGGAGTTGAATTGGGGTAGACAGTTATAAATTGAATTTAAAGGGTAATTTTGTCACAAATATTAAGTTTGCCTTTATTTACAATACATGTTAAAAAGATAAGCTTATTGGCGTGATATAAAGTACTTGAACATAGATTAATAAAGGTTGATGGTCATAGATTTTCTCACGAAAACCCTTATTTTAAAAGGGGAAAGT
Organism: Erythranthe guttata; assembly: GCF_056151865.1. Lineage (NCBI taxonomy): Eukaryota > Viridiplantae > Streptophyta > Magnoliopsida > Lamiales > Phrymaceae > Erythranthe > Erythranthe guttata. The sequence continues at coordinate 4,769,697 of NC_142546.1, read as the reverse complement.
TATGAACCGTTTGGGTAAGCTTATTTTAAACAACTGATAAAGTCTTACATCTGATAAGATCTTTTAAGAGCTGCTAAGCTGTTATAGCTTATTTTCAGAATTAATTTTTCAAGTGTTTGGATAATGAGTTTATTTACTATTTTTATTTATTATAAGATCTTAAATAAAAATGTGGGCAGATGTACTTATTTTAAAAGATTTTATTTGCTCTCGAACAACTTATTTTTGTAAAAATGAAGATATTTTTAAAAAAATTACCAAACACTTTGAAGAGCTTATAAGTTCTTAAATATCTTATAAGCTGTTTTTAACATCTTATAAACTTAGTCACACACCCTCTTAATAAGAGACAACCCTGACAACCCCCCACAATTGAAAAAGTCATGTACGGTGGACCCCCTCAAATAAATAATTTAAGAAAACTACTTCCCCTTTAAAACAACCCTTCTCACAAATTTAAATTATCTAATGTACCATTTAAGAACCCTAATCACATTTTTTATTTTTCATTTATCTTTTCTCCTTTTCACGTCTCTCTTCTCTCTTTTCTATTTCCCATCCTAAATCTCTCCCAAATCTCTGATTTCTTCTTTCTCGATCCGAAGATGAAGAACGAGAGTCGCCGGCGTTGCTAGAATGACGCTCCTTCTTTTCCTGGAGACATCGCGAAGGGGGCCACTGGAGACGACGTCGGAGATGAGGAGCGAGACTGGTATTTTGCGTCGTTCCATTTAAGGATGAGCAGGCAGCAGTTGCGGGTGGTGGTGGCGGCGGTGTGGGAAGGGAGGTGGTCGATGTTGGAAGGGGACGTGGCGAAGGGAATGACGTCGATGGTGACGGTGTGGTGTGGCGACGGTATGATGACGATGGGGAGCATATTTATGGTTCTTTAGGTATATTGAACGGAAGAGGGCGTGGGCGAGGGAAATTTGGAGGTTGGATCCTTAATCTACTACGTTCACTAGTCGATTAAGGTTAATCGATTACATGTTTTTATTAATTTTGAATTTTCGTTTATTGTTTCCCTATTTTGCCACATATAGTTGGAATTGGGAGCATAGTGGTGGTGCGTTTTGTTCTGGCATTGTCAATCCATCCTTGAATTTGTATAAGTCAATTACAATTTTAGTATATTTGTTGTTTTGTAAGAAAATAGTTGATTTTCATTTTTTTTGTAGTTGTTTTTGTTATTTGTTTCGGCTGGTTATTGTTTGGAGTATTTTGTGGAATCGTGTTGAATTTCATTCACAGCATTATGGTTGTTATTGTTACTTTTAGTAGTCAGTGTCATTATTCAACAACAATTTTAGTAGTAAGTTCTTTAATCGACTATGCCTTAGTCGATAGTCGATACACCTGATAGCAAAAAAAAGTTACAAATGAAAAAAAAACGGAAATTATTTAAAAAAAAAAAAAAAAACAAAAATGAGGATGAGAGTAGTGGGAAGAAGATAGTATAAGGGTAATTTACTATTTTAGGATTAGGAAGAAGATGAAAGAAGTATGGATTTATCTAAAAAAGTAAAATATGGATTAAGTCTCTCTCTATGATTGAAAATTTTGAAGAGATTTGCCCGCATAGGTGTAGCTCAATTGGTTACAGGGTGGTAAGTTGGTACAAGGTTCTAGGATCAAATCCTGACAGCAGCAGTGTGGGAATTTCAACTCCAATGATGGTTGGTTCATTGTGGGAATCAAGTCCGGTTCCGCTACCCTAACGGGCCGTTGAGTTACCATGATTTACATTTCTTCATCAAATACTTGTCGGGTCAAGGGACGGGGGCCTTGGAGCATGGGATTTAGCCTTTTCGTATAAAATTTGAAGAGATTTCTCAGAGAACCTCTTATTAAAAATACAAAATAAATAAATGTATTTTAAATTTAAAACACAAGTTTTTGCATTAGGCACTCTTGTGCTTTACCAAATTGTTAAAAGAACACTATGTTACTAACCAAATCACACACGAGATTTGCGACTATTTATGTAATTATTACTGAAAATGACACAATAAACTTTTTTAGAGGACTTTTATTAACTTTTGAATAAGTTATTCTATTTTTTCTGAATAAGTTGCAAAACACTCTTGTGATTTTTATAATTACCAAAAACACCCCTTTAAAGTTGTATAAATATTTTATGAATTATTTTTTTACGAGAAATAAATTTGAATACTGAATTATAATAATGAACCAGACTTTATCAGTATTTACTATTTAGAGAATATATAACAATCTTAATCCCAAGAATGTTAATGAAAAATACAAAACAATTGAAAAAAGAATCATAAATAAAAAGGGAAAAAAATAGTTAAATAAAATCTCATATATTAAAAAAAAAAATTAAATCAATTATTGAATACAAAACAAAATGAATCTTTTCAGAGTATACAAGCTCTATATGTAATTTTAAAAACAATATATAATATATATTATAATGTGAATATCATTATATTGTTTTGTATATTAATGTTTTTTTTCGAAATAAAAGAGGATAATGTCGAGAAATCGCATGAAAAAAAGTTAGATTTGATTTATGTGAATTTGGGGCAGTTGGGTATAACAATCACTACTTAGCAATTCAGTAGCCCCACCTCACCCCCTTGACAAAAAATAATAACCAATTTTGGATACACCTTTTCATTTTCATTTTCATTTTCCACCGTGAGTTTCTTTCCTCCTACTTAAATACAAAACTAGATATTTTTAATAACTTAGATATCATTTATATATCCAAATTCAACAAATTAATGACGTAGTAATTCATCAACATTCATCTGTTGCAATATTGGTCACAATTATTGAATATTTTTTTTTAATAAATAGGTTTGAATGAAGAAAAACAAGTTCGGCTTATATTGAATTATCACGTATTGTAAGATTAAGAGAAAATAACACGAAATCTAACCTAAAACATCATCGGTTGTTTGGTATACACTACAATTTTAAGAATCAAATTATGTGCATGCACTTTGACCGGTAAGGGATGACCTAGCTGTTGGAACAAGTGAATTTGTGTTAACTGGTCCAAGTTCGAATTCCCTTGCTAATGGCCGTTAGGTCAAGGTTTTACCTAGTACACGGAGAAACAATGAAATTAAAATATAGATATTTATTTGTGGTGATTCTAGTGCTTTTTAATCAAATTAAAATCAAATCGTTAGACTTAAATACAATATTTACACCTTAAATTTTACCATTGACATGAAATACCCCATGTAACCTTTTAAAATCTTCAAAATACCAATGATCACAATAATTCACAATGAATGGGCAAAAGTGACGTCATATCTTCTTTTGTTTACTTAAATTAAATATATATATATATATATATGTGTGTGTGTGCGCGCGCGTGTCTGTGTGCGTGCGCATTTTGAAATTTGGAAGTGACTTTGCATTGCCATCTTGCAAATATTTTGCCCTGCATTAGACACATCAACAAATACATATTTATATGTTTGGAATATTGTAATTCATTCAAATATTGTATGAAATATGTTACTATATTTTTCAAAATAATTACAACGTATATTATCTTATGTGTAAAAGTAATAAATGCTAGATAATCTGATAAGCCCTAAAATGACATTTTTGTAATAATTTTATCTTCAAATTTTCGGCTCTTAATTTAGGGGTTTTTGTGTATAAGTCCCTGACCAACCATCTTTATTATTCTAGGTTCAGGGACTATATCTCTTTCGCCAATAAGCTCATCCGTTTAATATTTATTATAAATAAAGGAAAAATTAATGTATATGACAAAATTACCCAAACCCTTTACACTCAATTCTTAATTGTAACCCCAATTTAATCAATTTCGACTATACAAATTCAATTTTGACTTTTTTTTTTTTAAACTTTTTTTTCCAGAAATTAATTTTTTGCCACCGGTTTCCGGCGTTGATTTTTTTTAGTAGTTTTTTTTCCCTTTTCTTTTACGCCCGCCGACAGTAATTATATTGTCACTAACAGTAAATTAACGTAATTATATTGTCACTGACAGTACATTAACATAATTGTACTGCCGTTGATAATACATTTATGTAATTGTACTGCCGTTGATAATATATTTATGTAATTGTACTGCCGTTGACAGCACAATTAGAGTTAACAACAATATTATTATTTTTTTGGTTATTATTATTATTTTTTTAATTTTGTTTGATTTGTTGACGAGTCGACGTAATTATATTACTGTCAACTATCGTAGACAGTAAAATAACTGTAAACACAACAATATTACTGTCAACCACATCAATATTATTATTATTTTTTTGAGTTTTTTTTTTTTGGTTGAGTTATTGACGGAGTAACGTAATAATATTACTGTCTATTATTGTAATATTACTGTAAACACAATAATATTACTGTGGTTGACGGTAATATTACTGTTGTTGACGGTAATATTACAGTCAACCACAGTAATATTAATTTTTTTGGTTATTTATTATGTTTACATTTATTGAACGATCAATATATTAATAGTACTCTATTACACAATAATAATGACTTTTATTGTGTTAATATTTTTGAAATTTTGGGTCAAATTGAAGTTAGATTAAATTAAAGGATGAAATTAGAACATATTAAAATGTGAGGGGTTAGTTTAATCTTTTACAAACCCCTGGACCATGTTTGAACTTTTTTATCAAAGAGTTTATTGTTTGGACACTTTTATGAATAAGGTGGTGTTTTCAAACGCTTTTTGAAAGTGATTATGAGCCATTTTTTTTCTCATAATATGTCTTCAGGTGTTTGTAAAATCAACTTTTGTTTTTGCTTCTCTTAAAATAATTTGTTTTAAGCTATTTTTTTTAAAGCACCCCTAACTCTGTTTTTTCTATTTAAGTTCATTTTTTGGAATATTTGCAAACACCCCAAACTTTTAGAAATAAACACTTAAAATTGATTTAACTCACAATCACTAACTTCTACTTTTAAATAATCATTTGCAAACACCACCTAAATACCCATTGATGAGCTTATTTGTAAAATCCCCTTTAATTTATAGCATTTTTATTAAATGTTAATCCACTACTAAACAAAGAACGAATCATATCCCCTAGATCTAGCTCCAATTTTTTGGCCACTATCTCCTATTTTTTACAATTTGTTGAAATGTCTAATTATAATTATTACTGTCATGTATCAAATATAATTTTTTTTTTTTATTTTATCAATTTTAAAATATTCTCCCGTGGGATTGTCGAGTATGAAAATACATTTAAAGCCACTTGCATGCTGAAAAACAATTAAATAAGTCAAGCATAAAAAAAGAAATAAATCATTAATCAACAAACATTCTATTGCGAACATGGGATTGGTTGGTGACAAGCATGGCGGGAAATCAACGGCTGATATGAATCCTAGTTGACAACATCTGACAACTGACAATTCGTTCGTGGCGCGAAAGGGAAAGGGATAATGTCATCACATACATATATATAAATATATTATCACATCTTGCTGTCTATTATCATCTTTTAGCACCAAACCAATTTGCTACCGTTGCTTCAAAAGTTATAAAACTATTTTGGATTTTCGAGATCGTCCGTTGAAAGCTTGTTTGACAACGATTAGTTATCGTGGTGAACATAATATTTGAATATATGTTTTTGTTCGTTAAGTTGTATATATAAAACTCTACTTGAATTTGAGCTCGATTATTAGAAAAGTATGGAAAAGGAAATCAAATAGCTTGAATCGATTTGTGTATCGGCACAGTTAAAGCTCGTTCGAGATCGATTCGGCTGCTCAGGGGTGGCTTTGTTAGGGTTGTAGAACTTTAGAGCAAGTATGGTGTACAAATCGTACTTTACGGTATTAATAATTAGAAGATGGGTGCAAATTTAGACTGGATGGTCTGTTTTAATAGGAAAATCGGATGTCATAGGATGATTGACACGTGGATATTTTAAATAAAAATATAATTAGGATTCTAATAATTGGAAAAGGAAAAAAAAAAACTCCAGCAAAACCCATAACCCTAATTATAATGAGCGTGTTAAAACTTAAGGGCCCGTTTGACAGGATTAAGCGCTGAATGCTGAATGCTGAATACGTGTCTGAATGGATAAGAGTTGTGTCTGAATGCTGAATGCTGAGCAATTAAGTTCATTTGATAATTGAATGTCTGAATATTGTTATTTTCCTATTATACCCTTATTTAATGCTGACGTTTTATTTGTTAATTAATTAATTTTAATTAACATATATAAATAAACAAAAAAAAAATCAAGCATGATCTACATAATCAATAAAATTTGAAATTTAAAATATTTAACATAGATAAAATATAAAATTCAAACAACTAATAAATATAACATTCACAAAAATAAATAGTTAAAATATGGAAATGCATTAAAGTCGCTAAAATTGGCCTCAAAGATTAAAGTCGCTTAAATCAACGTCAAATATTTAATAAATTCTAATTGGCCACTCACTCAATGCATCAACCGAGTTGCTATCTCATCGCGAACATTAGCCATATACTGCATGTCATCGACCCCCACCATGGTCCGGTAGTTGTATCATCATTCTCGTGGTCTTGTCCATCCTCATTCGCACCATCAAAAGGCATATTGAGTTGATCAAGCTCCTCAAAAAATTTATCACTAATACGCTCTTTTCTTATAAAATTATGCACCGCAAAACAAGCAATCACTATATTTCTTTGCACATCTAATGAAAAAGGGGCCATCTTTTCTAAAATCGGAAATCTATTTTTCAGAACTCCATAAGTTCGTCCAATGACATTCCTTAGTTGAGCATGAGCATGGTTAATTTTTTCTTCTTTAGTCAAAGCACGTCTACGACGATAGTCCCCTAACCAATATCGCACATTGCGATACGGAACCATAAATCCTCTAGTATGTGTGTATGCTGCATCACAAAGATAGTATTTACCTGTAATAATAATAAAAATAATTTAAGATCAGATTTAACGTATAAATGATTAAAATTTATAATTTTAATTTAAAGTAATACCGGCAGGAGGCCATGGAAAACCGTTTGTCGGATCAACAATTGTATCTGTTAGGACTCTTGAATCATGCGTTACCCCTTCCCAGCCTGCCCAAACGAATGTAAACATCATATTAAAGTCGCATATTCCTAAAAAAATTTGATAGCATTGGCCCTTTCCTCTACTCCTGTACATAGTTTGCTTTGAAACTGGAACAACGGCATGTACTAGTGTTCCATCAAGTGCACCTACTGCTCCCTACAATAAGATAAAAATAAGTTACGAAAACAAGAAGAGAATTAAATAATGATAGAAAAAATGGAGCGATACACAATATCTACCTTAAAAATTCGGTGTAACCTCCTAAAACTTGCCGAAATATTTGGATTTGGGTCAAATGTTGTTGGTACTATTATGTCCCTTGCCATATTCATCATTGCATTCAACACTTCGTGAAAATACGCATGAACTGTTTGTGAAGAGTGTTGAAATCTACGCTTCACTACACGAAGACGCTTATTATGCCCAATAATTTGCAAGAACATTGTCATTTTTTCCTCTACTGATACATGTCTACTATCATGCAGCCACTCTCGTTGTCTAAAATGCATGCTCAAACGAATATATACAACACGAGACATGCGCATTAATTCAATGCATTGTGTGTCTTATCCAGACAAGAGCTCCAATGTGTAAGCATGTTCTGACAATGCTGAATTATTATCTCTGTTTCTTGGTACGCGCATCAAATATCTCGGACGAATTTGTGTGTACCGATAGATCATCATCAATATCATAATATCGTAAATTTCCATATTTGACTTGTTAACAAAAATGATCAATACATTAAATATTTGAGAATGTAAACTATCATTAGCAAAATATTAAATCATAAAGGGAACCTAATTCGCAAGGTAAATGTAAAACAAGTCTATTATTATAAAAAGTACCAACTAAACAAGTCCGATACTAAAATTGAAACTAATAACATAAAACAAATCCATCGTCATAAATAAATGCTACTAAATTATTAAAATTTGATACACAAGCCATTGCAAGTTAAAATTAAAATCCCGTATTTTGTCCAATTCTTTTAATCCATGCTTTCAGAACTCCGACATTATCCTTAGGAAGCGCCATCCAAGCTTCTCCATGTCCTGTACAACTGCCAAAGATTACAACAACTGAAACATATAAGATGTCTTCTTTATCCCATTCAAGTTCATCCAATTTAGCAATACAATCTGTAACTGAAGGCCCACTATTATTTTTAATCATAAACTTCAAAGCTGCTGACATCTCATTTATTAAATTATTATCACCGGGCGAGGGTTGACTATTTTTCTTTTTCTTTTTAGGCTTTTCTCCTTGAGACCGATGGGCGAAACCATTAGTCTGAGTCCCTCTGGTATCCCTAAAATTTCCATCTTCATCACAATAAGAAATATCTTCTATGTCTCTTTGTTCCACATTCCGGACATTACTCGAAGAAAATGAGGTAACACCAGGATTTTGATCTTGGGAACTAGGTCCCCAAGAATGAACACCAGTAGTAGTTGCACCGTCGAATAGTGCTCTACAAAGGTCAGGATAAGGTAGAGGTGCAAGTCTTAAACTCTTTGCCTTAGGATGAGCCTGTATTGAAGTATCAAATTATAATTCTTAATAAAAATCTTATAATTACTAATAAAAGTTAGATAAACCAATAAAAACCTAAGCAAAAAACCTTTATATACTCTGTCCACTCTTCCTTTGTCATGTTGATGGTGTTGGTGGCATGATTGTAAATATTGCCTGTTTTCATAGTTAACGGCAACCAAGCTTGATACTTTTGTTTTAAGTAGTCATATCGATTCTTCATTTGTCTTTGACAAACAACAAAGTTATGATTTTTCTTCAAAGTGTTCATAATTGTGGCCCAAGATTCTGACTTCAGACTACCTCCTTCTCTACCATTTAGAGCAACTTCTTGGATACACGCTTCGAGAAAATATTTATCTACTTCACTGTTGTTCCATCTGACTCTATTATTTTCATCCGATTCCTCCATTCCTATATTCATGAATATTTATTCTTCAAAGTTAACCCTCACGAGTTGTGATTAAAAAATAGAAACAAATGTCACGGTGGTATTGATAATTTGCAATTAGCCGAAGCTTCAAGAGTAGTTTTTGTAGTGTATGATTTTTTTAAATGCTAAATAGATGAAGACTATGTAATGGATATTGTATGTTTATCGTATCTTTAATTATGTATTCTTATTTATCGGTCATTGGACCAAAGCAGTATTTCTTTATTCCATCGAAAATCAAAGCGACTTAACCTAAAAAAAATCATGTCTAGAGCAAATTGTAACAGTACGCACGAATCGGCTGAAGGCTGAAAGATCACTTCATATAAAATATATATATTCAATTCCTGAGAGATCACTCCAATATTATATATATATATATATATATATATATATATATATATATATATATATATATATATATATATATATATATATATATATATATATATATATATATTCAATTAACAAAAAAGAAAATCTCAAATCTGGAGAATTGAAGTATATGATTTTGAGAGTATACAGCTAATACACAGTGGCCAGAAGTACGACAATATAATATATATATATTCAATTAACAAAAAAGAAAAACTCAAATCTGGAGAATTGAAGTATATGATTTTGAGAGTATACAGCTAATACACAGTGGCCCGAAGTACGAGAAACAACAACAATAACAAATAATATATATATATATATATATATATATATATATATATATATATATATATTCAATTAACAAAAAATAAAATTTCAAATCGGGAGAAGTACATGATTTTGAGCATATATAGCTACGACATAATGGCCACATAATGGCCAATTAACAAATTACTACGAATCAAAAAAAAAATCACAGGGCAGATCGATTTTTCTATAACGATCCATGCTCAATTATATATTAATTTGTGTATAATTATAAATTGCAGATGGAGTAATAGAAAACTCAACAAAAGAAAATAAAATTATAACAAAGATTAAGAATTTATCAAAATCGAAAAAAAAAACTTACTCGGGAATTTGAAGAATTGTCTTGCAGAGTTCTGTTATGGATTTCAATGATGTGTGAGCAGTGGTGATGAAAAGACTCGTATGAGGGATATATTTTATGATGGTAGGGTTGGAATTTAAAAGATTATTTATGGGTAAAAGAAATAAAAAAAATATTCAGAACTAGGTCTGACCGAATAAGCGTGAGAATTGCGGCTGAATCGGTAAGCAATAAATCTTTCAGTTAAGAGATTCCCTCCAAACACGCTAAATATTATTATGCTGACCAAATCAGCGGGAATTAGTCATTAAGAGGCCAATAAGAGGTAATCAAACGGGCCCTAAGAGTGTTGTCACATGTCAAAAAATTAGTGGAATTCGATTTATATTAAATATCGGCTGATCCACTCAGAATTTAATATCTTAGAAGATTTCCTATCATTGTTGTACTAAATATTACAGTATACCGTTACTTTTGATACCATTCGATTGACCCAAGTGGTACCCTATTTTGAGCTAAGACTAAAAAAATGAAAAAAGGAAAAAACAAAAACAAAAACTCAAACTCATATCATTTGTTGTATATTATATTTTGAAAAATTTAAAGAAAAAATAATAAAATTTCAACACTGTTAGAAATAAATATGTAGGATATCAGGTGCTATGTCAAAGTTAAGCTAACAATCTCTCCCTCAGCAATTGCTCCAATCGATAATTGAACCCGTAACCTGGGCTCTGATATAAATTGTAAGACCTCAGGCGCTACCATTTGTCATATCATCTATCCTGCTAAACATTATTAATAACTCTTATAAATATAATAACTGAGCACTCCAAGCAAACAATATAATTATAACAACGTATGAATTAATATATATATACTAGGAGAAAACTAAAGAAGAAAATGAAATGACGAAAAAATTACACTACGACATTCGCAGTATGATAGGTACGATATTACCATAGTATTAAAAATTTAATACCACTATTGTTACTGAATATTAGTGGTAGCACTAGTATTGTACCCAAAATATTATGGTAACCATTTTGGTTTTTTCCTTTTTAATTACTTTTCGGTGGATATACTATTGTAGGTGATATTTGGTGATTTGTTTTCACCTCTTGCAGTTGTTTATCAAATCAAGTCAAACACAATTTTGAAAGTTTAAGAAAGATTCAAACAAAATTGAAAAAACATGCATTCGACTCTACTGCATACATCTATATATACCCCTATCCACTATCTATCGGAATTAAATATAATTCGGGTGAATTTAGTAAAATCATTTGGTAAACAAGCAAGAAATCAAGTTTAGCCTACAGCTCTCTCCAAATGAGGATTTTCTTTGGGGTCTGTCAACTTACCACAAAATAACAGAACTGTAATTATAAATATCAGGAGTGAGAATGAGTGTACGTGGCATATTCCGTACCAAATTCAATTAATAGTTTTAGGCTGCGGCTATATGCAAGATTAATTCCACTTGTGCAAGACTAAGTTAAATTTTTTAATGTATAAATACTATAATACCCTTACTTGTTAAAAAAATAAAAAATTTCAAATGTGTATAGCAAAAACTCAAAAACAAAAAAAAACCCAGCACAAAACCCAAGACCAGCTCTCATCTTCTCCATCAAAACCTTTCTCCTTCCTCATCTATAAACCCACAAAACCTAAACATTCAAAATCATCAAAACTCAACAAATCTTACAAAGATGGCAAGTATGGAGTCAAAAGACATCAAAATAGAAGAATCTACGGTGGAAAAACCCAAGAAAGTATGCATTTATGTGTTTTTTTTAGCTAGAATATCGTTTTTCCAAAAAAAATCCCGCGCAGACGCAGTCGACATGTACATGTCGAATTTTATAGGCAAAAATCAACATTGAGATGTCGATTTTTTAGTATAAAATCGACACCTTAGTGTCGAAATTTAACTGTTAGCAAATTAGTCCAAATATACTAAATTTCGACATTAAGGTGTCGAATTTATGGACATATATTCGACATGTCGAAATTTAGTTGTTTCATATTTTTTTAAAAAACCATCCCGCGCAGACACGGTCGACATGTACATGTTGAATTTTATAGGTAAAAATCGACATTGAGATGTCGGTTTTGGAGTACAAAATCGACATTGAGATGTCGGTTTTGGAGTACAAAATCGACACCTTAGT